>NW_007726400.1:205801-239949 GCF_000696425.1 Galeopterus variegatus | reverse complement strand
TCAGCTATAAAAAAGAATGAAATACTGCCATTTGCAATGACATAGATGGACTTAGTCAAGTGAAACAAGTCAGGCACAGAAAGAGAAATATCACATGTTCTCACTTATTTGTGGGAGCTACAAATAAATAAATACCCAAATAAACTGGGGGGTTTGTAGGGAAGAAGACACAACAATTACAATTCCTTGAAGTTGATATGACAAGCAAACAGATATAAGGTTGTTGGGAGGGAGTGGGGAGTGGGAGGGAGAGAGAGGTTTTGGTAATTGGCCACAATAATCAACCACATTGTATATTGACAAAATAAAATAAAATTTAAAAAAATGTTTATTTAACAATTCCAACATCTTTTGGAATTGTTGGTTGGCATCTGCTGATTGTCTCTTACCTTGAGATTTGGTCATATTTTCCTGGTTCTTGATATTGTTGATTGATTTTGGATTGTATAATGGACATTTTGAATTTTATGTTGTTTGGATTTGTTGACATTTCAGAATGTTGATTTTTTGTTTGTTTGTTTTTGTTTTATCAGGCAATCAATCCTGTTAGTTTCAGACATATTCTGCCTTGCCTTCTGGCATGTTTTCAATGTCAGTCTTGTTTTCTAAGTTTTTGCTATGTTGCTTTGGCTCTATTCTGCTTATGTGCTATTCCGACATTAGTCTGAGACATGGGCAGTGGTTTAAATTTAGTTCAGTTCTCAACATCTTTGCTATACTGCTTTAGATTTGAACCTGACTTATCCAGGTTCAAACACAGAATTATAGGACCACCTTCCACAGCTTGTAGGATTACATTTGACTTCTGACCAGAAAGATGGGGTTTCAGCTTTCTGTGCCACTGCCTCAGTGCAGCTCTATGACTGAGACCACAGTTAGATACAGATGGGCAAGAAAAAGGAGAAAAAAAAGGAGGTTTCCCTTTGTGCTCTTCTGATTACTTTTCTTGGTTCCTCTTGCCAGAAAGACAGTGTTTCTGTTAAGATTTTAGCCAGTAATAAGACAAATGATTCAATTAAAAAATAGGCAAAAGATACTGATACACACTTCACCAAATAAAATATAAATAAGGACATGAAAAAATGTTGTTAGTCATTAGGGAAATGAAAATTAAAACCACAATGAGATACCAGCATATACTACATGTATTCTAAAATTAAAAAGACTAAGTGATGGTGAGGTTGTGGAAGAACTTGAACTATAATATACTACTGGTAGAAATTTAAATGGCATGGCCACTTTGGAAAATAAGTTGGCAGTTTCTTAAATAGTTAATTGGAAATATCTCACCCCAGTTAAAATGGCTATTATCAAAAAGGCAGAAAACAACAACAAAAAAACCAGATGCTAGTGAGGATGTGGAGAAAGGGGAACTCTTTACATTGTTGGTGGGAATGTAAATTAGTTCAGGCATTACAGCAAACAGTGTGAAGTTTTCTCAAAAAAATAAAAATAGAACTACCATAAGATCCAGCAATCCCACTGCTGGGTATGTATACAAAACAAAGGAAGTTAGTATGTTGTGGAGATATATGTACTCCCATGTTTATTGCAGCAAAAATTCACAATAGCCAAGATATGAAATCAACCTAAGTGTCTATCAGTGAATGATGGATAAAGAAAACATGAATATTCACAACGGAATTTTATTCAGCCATAAAAAATAGTGAAATCCTGTCATTTGCAGCAACTTGAATGAGCCCGGAGGACATTTTGTTAAGTGAAATAAGCCAGACACAGAAAAACAAATATCACATGTTCTCATTCATTTGTGGGAGCTAAAAGAGGTGATCTCACGGAGGTTGAGGATAGACTACTGGTTACTGGAGGCTGGGAAGGGTAGGGGAAAGGAGGGATGAAGAAAGGTTAGTTAATGGGTACAAAAAATACAGTTATGTAGAAGGAATAATTCTTAGTATTTGATAGCATAGTAGGGTGACTATAGTTAACAATAATTTATTGTATATTTCAAAATAACTAGAAAAGAAGAGTTGGAATGTTCCCAACACAAAGAAAAGATGAATGTATGAGGTGATGGATATCCTAATTACCATGATTAGATCATTATACATTGTATACATGTATTAAATTATCACATGTACCCCACAAAATGTACAATCATTGTATAGCAATAAAAAAGTTAAACATATACTCACCATATGATTCAGTCACTATACTCCAAGATATTTATCCAAGAGAAATAAAAGCATATGTCCACACAAAAACTTGTACATATCATTATTAATTAAAAAAAAACTTTTTAAATACTTTTTTTTTTGTGTGTGACCAGTAAGGGGATCGGAACCCTTGGCTTGGTGTCGCCTGCACCACACTCAGCCAGTGAGCACAACGGCCATCCCTATATGGGATCCGAACCCACGGCGGGAGCGCTGCTGCGCTCCCAGCGCCGCACTCTCCCAAGTGAGCCACGGGGTCGGCCCTTAAATACTTTTTTGATTTGTCATAGTAGTGGGAGATTAAGGTACGTGACAGGAGTTTGTAATTTAGTTCTATTCTGTATGTCACACTCAGGGAACATACTTTAAGTGCTGACTTTATTAGAAAAATAAATTTTTATCACCAGTATCTATATTCTCCACTCAAATAATAATAA
The DNA here is from genome assembly GCF_000696425.1 of Galeopterus variegatus. NCBI lineage: Eukaryota > Metazoa > Chordata > Mammalia > Dermoptera > Cynocephalidae > Galeopterus > Galeopterus variegatus. Next base: position 237,335 of record NW_007726400.1, on the reverse strand, counting down.
TAATAAAAAATTGAAGCATATTTTACTTTTTTCTGCTCTGCTCCCTCTTCCATATTTCTATCATCTGAAAATTTAGTTCCAAGTTATTAAAATGATTTTTGTGGTGAAATTTTAAAAAATTTAACTCCAACTTGGATTTTTTAAAAAATAGAGAATCAATGGTGATCAACTTAGAGCCTTTGTATATCCCAAACTGTCTTTATTTGACCTTCTCTTTTGTGTGATAGTTTGGTTGCATTTTTAATTCTGATCACAGTTTTTTCCCTCAGCCCTTTGCAGATGTTTCTCCATTACCTTTTCATATGTGCTGTGGACAGTGACGGATGTGCAGTATCATTATAATTCTCGTCCTCTGGAATTTCAGTTCTAGCAAATTAGTACGTCTTGTTTCTTTGATTGCTTTGAGAATTTTCTTGATCTCTGAGAGTCTTAAGTATCACTTTGGTACATCTAGGTTTCTCTTAAAATTTGAATTGCTTATTTGCTGCATGTTTTAAAAAATCATCCCTACCACTTTGTGAGATTTCTTAATCTAAGGACTCAAGTGTTTCTTTAGTTTTGGGAAAGTGTCAGCCATTATTAGTTTTTCAAATATTCCCTCTCTTCCACTTTCTTTACCTTCTCTTTCTGGGTTGCCTCCTAGATAAACATTGGAAATTTTGGCTTTCCGCCCCCTCCCCCCTTGTGCTGTATTTTGAGGGATTTCCTCAGTTTATCCTCTGCTCAGTTTTAGCTCTCAGCTTGTGTGTTGAGATGGCTTTCTTTCTAACTGGTTCCTTTTTTCAGTTTCAGGTCCACTCACAGTTTTGCAGCATGGCTTTCCATTTATGAGTTTATTTTAAAAGCTCTTTTCTATGATGAGTCAAAATGGATTTGGTGAGAAAGAGATTTTAGTGTCTACTCAGCCCATCATTTTGAAACTGGAAGTCTCTGCTCTATTCAACTGTTTTCTACTCAGATTGTAGTAGAAACAAGCATTAATTTTATAATATCAATCTAGATTCAGTATTAGAACAAATAGAATTTACAACATTTGTAAATTTGTGCGTTATAGGTGGTCTCATTTTAAGTCTAATTAATTGGCCCAAGATCTCCCTTTATGCGTTACAACTTAGTGTTTGGACTTTGAAGTTTGCATTTGGTCATTATTTGTGCTAATCTTAAGAACATACTCACCTGTGGTTGAGAGTGTTCCTGCCCGGGCCCCTGTTTTATAGAGTGGGCAGTGGTAAACTGTTTGGCTTGGCTCATAATTTTGTTGTGGTTCAAAATGCACCACAGGCAGCATTGGATTCATCTGCCCGGGCAATGCGTCTTCTATCACCATCTCCTCGTCATCCCATCGAGAAGCATCCATGAACATCCCATGAACAAGAACACCATCCTCAGGAGAGGGCAACTGGAAGACACCCAGAAATTTAAAGGTGAGAGGAGGAGAAGGGGATCAGCAGTTGGGGGCCATCTCCTATGTCCCACATCCTCTCCAAGTAATTCTAAAAAACGCTATATATTGCTGTTATTATTCACATTTTAGAGGGGGGAATCCTGAGGCACCAAGAAGTAAAATAACTTGCTTTTCAGTTTGACACCAAATCTCCTACTTTTCATACCCCAGCAGGATGTCTGATAAAGGATACCCCTGGGAAACCCATTTATGGGCTTCAGACTATCTGATATCATGATATAATGAATTTTCCCCTTCTTGTGGGAAGCAGATTGGATAAGAGGGCCAGGATTATCATCTGTTATTCTTATCAAGATCTTTCAAGGATCTGGATGCCCTCCTAGAAGATAGATTATATATCTGCAATAACATTTGCAGAGTGCCTATGAATGAGTTCCTTTTTTCTTTTCTTTTTTAAAAAATTATTCTTCCATTTTAATGTTTCTACTAAATGGGTGGCGGGGAGGGGGGAGGGAGAGATTCTGTCCCTCAGTGTCCTATGAGTGGGTGTCTCCACTGGTGTACAATTTTTGCCAGTTGTGGGCACCTATGTCAACCTTCCTCAAACACTGAGTGAATTTGGCCAAATCTGGCCCCAGACCTTTGGATAATTGGAGCCTCACATGTGCAGGCAGAGGACTAAGCAGTGCAGACAATATGTAGTGCATTTTATAGTGAATACAAGGATAGTAAACTACATTCTTTTTGGCTGGTCATTGCTTTTGGGTGTCCTGAACTTTCTGTTTCTTGGGTGGGGTGAGCTCTCCTGTTTTTGAGGCTGCTTTGCATGCTTGTGTAGGTTTGCCTGAAAATGCCCTGCTTCCTACTTGCCAAGCCACATGTAGGAGCTATCTGGGCATCCCCAGAGGGAGTGCCTTTTTCCTCAACTGCACAAAGGTGGCAAATGGGCTGACAGTAGCCCTGCCTGTTTGTTACAGAAATAAAGCTGCCTAAACACATACGCTTGCTGTCCCTTGCAGACATTTGCTGGGTGGTCCAGGAGACGGACAGCTAGACAATTTGAGGTCTGCACACATCTCAGAGATTCTAAAGCATTGTTATGGCTCAGTGCACAGGTCCTAAGCAGAAGCGTGGTGTGAACTGGGGTGCAGTAGGGTGACAGAGGTCCCTGCTGCTCACTGTAAACTTGTGTCTGTGGCAGGTGGAGTGTGCCTGGCACAGAGCAGGGGCAGCATCCTGGGAGGCTTCGATGAGGGCTTTTATGTGAGTGTTGTTTTGCCTCATGCAGCCTCATTTATTCCTGACATGAGCCTGGGACACCTTCCTGGCTGAGAAGGGTCTCAAAATAAGGAGTGCATCTCTAAATATATTTTCTCCTTACTTTAAAAAATATTTTGATGCTAAAGCACATTTCTTTAAAGACAAGCATTTGTCTTTGCTTACTTCTAAAATGGTGGAACTTCCTGTGGGGACCAATACTTGAGCTCTGTGGTTGAGCTAAATTGCTGCTTTGTGGTTGATTCCCTGGGGAAGGCTTTTTGTGCATCTCAGGTTTTAATGGTTGACTTTATAGGTACTTTTGGCTCTCAAGAGATCTAAAACTCTGGTCTGGGCCTGATCTTTTCATCAAACTGCACCCCATGCAATTCTATATTCCTGACCAGTCTCCACTGAGTGGTTCTTTGCTGATAGGGGTGTAGATCATCTGTCCTTGCTGTACCCCAGTGTTCTTCCGGTGGGCCTGTCTTCCCCACTGCCTGTGCTGCAAACACTTCCCATGGGGTAGGCTGTGCACCAGTCCCTTATGATGACTCACTGGCCTCTGAGTGGCTCCTTTTTTTCAGTTGTCATGGCTCCTCGCTCCTATGTGAGTCCATGGGAAACCTATTAGTGGTCCTGCTGGCCCAGGGGCCACCAAGGCCCTCTTTTCCCCTGCCACCTCCAAGCAACTTCATACAAAGGGCACAGCTGCAGCTTTTGCCAGCTCCTGCTCCATGTGCTCAGCAGCTCCAGCCTGGACATGGCTGGGGCTCAAAACAGTCCAAGCAATTTTTCTTTCTCTCATCGTGGCTTCTCCTGCCTTCATGCACTCTGTAGGTCTCTCTTCCTCTTCCTCTGAGCTCTAGCAGCCCCAGCTTGGCTGTTGTTGCTTTTTTATAGTTGTAAATTGGTTGATTTGTGGGTGAGAGTGACGCTGGGGACTGTCTATTCTGCCATGACTGGAAGTCTAGGTCCAGTCTTTTCTTCAATAAATCAGTTTTGTGATGAAGGGAAAAAAAGGGACTACTCTACCTTCAGCATCTATACTGAGTTCTGTTGAATTTTCTTCTGCAGTTGCATATGGATTGTTTCCAACCATTGGCACAAGACAATCAGTATAGAAGTAACCAATCTTAGACATATTCAAATAATTAGATCTATTGCAAGCTGGCCAACATTTCCAACAGATGCTGCTGGCATCGGGAGGGTGAAGCCCGTGAGGTCAGGGGCCAAATGCTCCCAGGGAACAAACATAGTCGTGGTGGTGTGGGCCTGTAGGATTTGTTAAATATGGATTTCTAGGTCCCAGTCCAGAGTATCTGATTCAGTAGGTCTGGAATGGGGCCTGGGAATTTCTACTTCTAATAATTTTCCAGGGGATGCTAGTACTGCTGGTCTGGGACTGCACTGCATTAGAGTGAGTAAACTATGTAAGTAAATTGGTTTAAACTGTGTCTTTGTGCCTTCCTGTTAGCTATGTAATGTAGTTATAGAATGTATGAAGTTAGCATGTCAATTCTGCTAAGAGGTGGCTGAATGAATGATGTAGATATATTTAGCCTATAATAATATTTATTGTGGGTATACTGTGTGCTGGTCATATGACATTTGCTGGTTCATTTACACCACACTACAGCTCTGAGGTTGGTGGCATCAGCCCCATTTTACAGATGAGAACACTGAGGTGCAGATGTGTTAGCAATTGCTCCAGCAGACACAGCTGGTGAGGGGGAGAGTCAGGATTCAAACTCAGGCTTGTCTGATTCTCAAACTCTTGTTTTCAAACTCTTGTTTTACTGCCTCTGCAAGATGGAAATAGTTACTGTAGGTATTAAAATAAATCAAATAGTATTGCTTTGAAAATATTTCTATAAATCAGACCAATTTAGGCAGCTCCCATCTGATCACTGCTAACTGGGGAGCTTGTCTTGGGGGTATGATTACCATCCTGTCCCTCTTGCTCCTGCGAGTGGGGGGCAGTAGGAGAGTGGGGCAAGAGAGATTGTCTGAAATCTTGAATGAGGGTGGGATTGCTTTGTGTTACTGCTTTGCTGTCACAGTTAGGTGGGTGATACCTCCAGGTCCATGGGCAGTTCTTGTCCAAACTGCACTGTCTTGGCAGCTTCTATCACTGCAGCTTGATCTCGATAGGTAGGAACCACTTTGTAGTCGAAACTCAGCTCGTCTATAGGCAAATTGTATTTCCGAGCATGATTCTGAAGAGTTCCTGAAAATATGAAAACCAGAAAGCTGGGTCCTCCAAACAGTGCTACTCCCCAAACACTGTCCCCCCTCACCCCAACCAGGCATTAGAGAGCATCCTCTCTGTAGAGAAAAACTGACTATTAACACCTGACTCTAAGCTACTTCATAGGGACAGGAAGCCTGCAGGTCAGGCTGGGAGGTAAGGACCCACGAATGGACAAGTTCTGGTCATAGCTGGGAGGGGAGAGAGGAAGGCTGAGTCTGAAGTGTACCGCCCTGCCACAAGGGAGACAAACCAGTGAGGATGTCTCAGAGCCTGATCTCCCTAGCGTTAGGATCTTGCCCAGTTTGTTTTATATGGGCTTTTTATTAGGGATTAAGAATGGGGCAGATTGAGGGCTGAGCTAACTAGCATCTAGTAACCCCCTGGCCCTCTCTGGGGTCTCTAGCCACATCACCCAAAGTCTGATGGAGGGACATCAAGATTATTTTTTTAGAGGGAAGGAAGCTGCTCAGAGCTGGGGAGAGCAGTTGGTGCCCTTGGGCGTGGCTCACACGGGAAACTGAGGCACGCACTATGTGTTCTTAGAGGCAGCGGTGTCTGCATCTGAGACAGGCAGGGGTTAGGTTGCTGGGGAACATCTGTTGTTTCTGCCTCCCTTTCCCCCTGGCAAGTGAGGAAGAGCAGGATCTTGTTGGACTGTCCTGTAATCAGTAGCCCCACCGTTAGCTGCCATGCTATTTCCCTAGCTCCTAGGAACCCTGTGTAAAACAAATCATGACCTTTCCTGTGGAATTTTTCTAGGTGAAGCACTGGTACCTGTTAGAAATCCTTGAGGAAAGAAGAAACCAGAGATCCAGTAGGACTTAGGCTGTCCTCTCTTGAGCCACAACTGAAGGAAAAACATTATATCATAAGGCACTTATTTCTGAGATGAAGTTTGTCATCTAAACCAAAGTCATATTTTGGAGGGCAGCTCAGGAGGCAGAATCTAAGCCAGTCCTGAGTTAGTCACCACCCCCATTTTACTGCTTGCCCATTCCCTTTCCTCTTCCACCAGCCTGACTGCAAACCCAGCACCTGGCTATTACAAGGGGTCTACCAGAGGGAGACAGCAGCAAAGTTACATCTGTCTGTTTGGACCCGTCTCAGATTGGTTCTGTATCTCATAATGGGGTCCCCTAAACTAGAACTGAAACCCCAAGGATGACCTGGATTAAAATGGAATGTGGGGATAAGGGCCTAGGGCAAACAACATTATAAAAAGTGTCAGACTTTCAAAGTGATGCCATTCTGGAAGTTTCTCTTTCTTTGGGCTCAGACGATCCCTCGATGGTTGTCGATGTTTGTTATATAGAGCTTCCTAGGGACCTTAGGGCAAACCATATCCTCAGGTTCATCAAACCCTAAAGAAGTGAATTTTCTTACATCCACAAATGCAGTCCTCAGAATAAGGTCTTTGACCCATGATCCCAATGGCTTCAGGGACGGGTAGGCTGTGTTGGACCACAGAGAGGGAACCTGGTTGTTGATGAAACTGTTATACACCTTTTCCATTTCTTCAGACATCACCACAAGTCCAGCAATGGCTTTGTTAAGGGTTTCTAGAGAAGTCTGAAAGAACAAAAAAGGATTGGTGTCCTTCACAAATGTAACGATCAAGTGTAAACGACACTCGTCATGGCAGCAAGTGCTGCCTTGGGCTGAAGGGCCCACATGCTGGGCTCCATCCTCTCTGAACACCATTTTCTGGGCCAGACCCTCTACAATTTCATGCATTTTTCCAACACTTGACTATTGGGGTGTAACACTTGGGGTAGGGGGATGTTCAGGAAGTTAGTGGCAGAGTCCAGTGCAGTGGAAAGATGGGAAACAGGAGAAATGTCCCCTGAAGCCTAGAGAAATGTCTCTGAGAAATGCTACTGTCCAGCTCTCCTGGCTGAAGGAAAAATGGGCCTGATAGTGATTTGGGGGCTATGGGGTGTGGAGAGGTGGGGGAGGGGGAATTGGGAACCAGCTCATGCCAGTGGCCCTCTGTGCCCATGGGCCCCAGAGTTGTAGCAGAAAGGGGAGATTCCTAGATGAGACCAATCTTCTGGCATATCAGAAGTTCTCTTTGAACTGGAAACACTTCCTTTAAAACATGTCCCTTGTCCTTCCTCGTCTCAACAAAAGACAAAGGCAGGCAGTGGTCCTGGGAGACACTGGGCTGTCAGTAGGCAAAGGAAGCACAGGGCGATGCTTGCCACCTGGCTAAAGACAAAGGCAGAGCCAGAGCACATAGACTGGGTATGGCCCTCACGGGCTCCAGTTTTGTGAAAACTGCCATATATTGGGAAAATATAATAGGAAGATGATACAGACCAAATCTATGTTGATTAAACAACAAAATAAGGCCAGGACCACATGCACATAGTCCTAGAGACAGGCAATGTGTAGATGAAAGAAGGCTTTTTATCCTTCCAGTCCTTCAAGATTTATTCATTGGCTTCTCCTCCCCGCACCTCTTTCTACAAGAGACAGTGGTAGAAAAAAAGAAGGGTTTTAATTAGATTTGTCCTTTGGATCTGAGGGACCATTTACAGCAGAGTGCAGGAAGGAGACTCTCAGCCATAGCCAAGAAAGTACTTTATGTTAGACACTAGAAGTGGAAAAGGTAGCCGAAGACTTATCTAGAATGCAGGGAGAACCATGAAATGAGAGAGATGGAGGGATCAGACTGCTGGCAGCTTCAAGGTCTGCTTCAAGTGGACAGAGGTCACATGGCAGTCACTTCTCCCAAAAGAGGCAGCTGGCACATAGATGTATTAAAGGGGAGAAAGCGTACTTCACACGCTTCACCTGTGGCTAGAGACTGGAATAACACGGTGGCCTCACACCCACAGGACCTGCCAGACTCACGCTTCTGTAATCATCTGGAGGCAGCCCCACCAGGTGTCTGGTGCCGCCTTCCCTTTGGTCTTTCTTTTTGCCACCACAGCACTGCCTTGCCGTTTCCAGCAGGAGGGAAGGGGAGGCTGGAAACAAAGCCGGGGCAAGGCAGGACTGGGTGGAAGTCAGGCTGTGGAGGGCCTCTGGTGCAGCACGGCATGCGGCGGCGGGCACCACTCCAGGCGCACACCCCTGGATGGGAGTGCGTGGCTGGGCTTCCTGATGGCCCTGCAGGCTGTGTCTGCCTGGGCTCCTCTCTTCACATGTCCTTTAGGTGAATTCCTTGTTATCGGTGGACTGGGTTTGTCTGACCAGAGGAAGCTACCATGGGGACACTTGAGATCCACATTCGTTCTCTTGTGTATTCAAATGTTCATGGAAGATTTAGTACATCGGTTACTAAGGAAATAGAGATATACAGTTCCCTTGTTTTTAACTTCTTTGTATGTGAGAGTAGCCATGCTTATGGTGGGTAATTACAAAAAATGTGGCAAGTACAGTAATAGACACAGGTGCTTGAAATGGTGGAGCCCTGAGGAGGGCTCCTGAGTCATCTGGGGCTGGAGGGAAGGGCTGGTGTTCCAGGAAGATGTTATGGAGGAAGTGACATTTGGACTTGTCTATCCTCAAGTGGATGAAAGGTCATGATGTGGAAAAGGCAAGAGATGAACAGCATCCATCTCCTCTTCTTCCTTTGAACAATAGTACTCCTTAGTTTTATCTGGGCACACAGCAATCTGTCCAGAGACTACACTTTCCAGCTGTTCTTGCAGCTGGGGTGTGGCCACATGACCACAAGAAGAAATGACATACACAACTCCTGGATCACATTTTTATAAAGAAGCCACCTTTCCTTGGGCCTTTCATTCCCCTTTCCCACTGGCTGGCAGAAGCAGACAACTGAATCAGCCACCTTAGACCCAGAGATGGAAGTTACCTGTTGAGGCTGCAAGAGCCACCCTGCTCATCCCTGGACGAGCTCATAAAGCAGAATTGACTACCTGCCCCAGACAAGGCTTCCTCTGGGCTGTTAGGGGAGAGTAAAGTGAATTTATATCTTATTTTGAACTATATTGGGGGGTCTTTTTCACAGCAGCTTAATCTGTACCCTGATTCATTCAGTAGATCTGGCTACCTGCCCGCTGACATTGGTGCATACCTGACTAGATTCCGTAGTCCCCAGGTGAGGACTTCACAAATTCAGCTGAGCCGGTGCCCACCTAACCAATGAACCCAGGTATTGACAGTAAATCAGTAGCACTTGGAGACCTTGTTTTCCTAACGGGGACAGAAATGTCTTTGGTTTTAAAAGATCTACCCCAGTTCTCTAGTCTTATCTCTAAGCCTTGATTCTGGGCTAGATATTTGGTTCCCTGCTTAGCAGAAACATTTTTCTCTTTAATGCTCAATATTTGGTCTCTAACAGTCTTTGTTTTCCCCTTGTCAAAGCTATGCACAGAGAAACTAGCCGTCATTGTAAACACAAGGTGATCCAGAGAGAAAGTATCCGTGAACATAAGGCAAAAGACCAAACAGTCGTTCTCAAATTTCAGTAGCACCAAATTCATCTGGGGATTTACTTAAAATTCATATTCCCAGGCCCCACCTCAAGAAATTCTAATTCAGTAGGTCAGGAGTGGAATCAGGGAATCTACACTTTGAACACACACCACAGGAGTTTCTCATGCAGGCGTTCTGTGGCCCACGCTTCGAAAAACTCTGGTTTTCTGAGTCTTCATAAAGACTACATTATCCAAGGCAACCTTGACATCAGGAACAAGCACTGAATCTCTCTTAATTGAGTGTGCAGGTTCCGGATCAATTCCTATCAATCAATGGTGATTCTAAAGGTGTGAGTGAGGATGGGGAGAGACTGAGGACTGATAATGGCACATCTTCACTCAGTCATTATTAGGGAAAGGGAGGATGGACTAACTGAATTAGCACATCTAAGCGGGAATGGGGAAGTGATGGGGAAGGAAAATTCTAAGCGCCCTCATACTATGCATTTTCTATGAAGCTTTAAGAGCCAGTAGCAGTGCTGGAAGGGAGCTCTCATACGTGTATTAGCTTCAGCAGATTGTTAAACCGGTCCACTTCCTGTCCAAGAACGGTGGTCAAGGAGTTCAGGCGTCCTTGAGGATCCTTGACGAAAAGGCTCTCAGAAGCACCCTTCATTTCTAGTTTTTCTGAAACACATACAGCTGATTCCTCAGGTCAATCATCATTGATTTCTGTTCTCATAACATTGCTATTGTAATATGCTTATCTTAACATTTTTCTCAAGCCAACTTCTTTCATTATTTAAGCCAGATAGGCAGTGCTTAAATGTGACAACATTTCTATAATTTAGAATTCTTTGGTGACTTACCTGTGTTTTATTTAGAAGCAATCACAGAAAATCGGGCTTATATTTATGTTTATCACAGAATATCTATCTATCCATCTATCTACCTTGAACATTAAGCCAGTGCATTTCATTTCTTCCCTTAAAGCATGGTCCTAATGGGTATTTTCATCTTCTCTGCCAGTTTGAGCTATGAGGTCTAGGGCAGGTCCTTGATTCCTTAAGTAAGATAATAGAGAGACTGGCTGTGCTAATGTAGAAGGAGGACATGAACAGGAAAAACTAGGGATGCCTGCTCCTTTTTATTCTGGGTGACTGGGGGGAGGAGGAAAGGGGTTGAGAGGGAAGAGGATGAGGTGGGCAATCAGTGTGGCTCAGTGGAATCTGCAAGTTTTTTTTTTTTTTTTTTGTCTTTTGTCTTTTTCCGTGTCCGGCAACGGATCGCAACCCTCAGTGTTGCCCCCGTACCGGACCGGGGACCGGCAACGGGATTGCAACCCTCGGTGTTGCTCCCGTGCCTCGCTCAGCCAGTGAGCGGGAACCGGTCTATATGTGGGATCTGAACCCTTGGGCGGGAGCGCCGCCGTGCTTCCCAAGCGGCGCACTTATCCAGTGCGCCACCGGGCCGGCCCGGAATCTGCAAGTTTGATGAGGGGTTTGTCTGAAAGGGTCTCCGCAGTGGACAAGGAGGCTTGGCAGGAGGGCACAGGAAGGTGTGCCTGGTGTGGCTGAATGGGAGGCACAGCCCTGAAGACTTCAGTGGCAAATACTAGCAGGACAAAGTGGCTACCCAGCAGACAAGGGACATTCCAGAGACCAGAGAGCCAGGGACCCTGAGTCTCCCCCTCTGCAATGCAGGTGTGTAAGCCCTATTCTTCCCTGTGTACTCACTGCATCTAGGAGAGGAGGGGTTGGGGACAGGAGACTGGGAGATGAGAGAGACCTAGCATTTACCCCAGTTTACTGAGCATTATGCAAGGGGACAGACTGAATTATTAAACAGGCTGTGGTTCAGACTGGATGGATAATTCAGCTCTTCTTTTTCCCTACAGTTCACCAGATGAAGACCCATAAGAGCTATAAAAGAGGAAGGAACTTCATTTTCCTTGCATACGTGAGGAAGGTGTGGGTAAACAAGTTTCCCCAAAACATTTATATCAAATTCCTTCTCGGCCACTTGCAGTTTGGATGCTGGAGGAAAATCGCCCAGCAGCGTGGGTTAATCTCTTGTGTCCAGAGTGCTGCTGTTATGTGTCCCTGGTCTTCTACATCTACCATTTCCCTCAGGGGCCATTCCAAACCCTCAGTTCTTTTGTTCAGAGAATTGCATCCCTGTCCCCTTAGTCTCAGCAGATGACCTGCTTATCGCCTCATGGTAAGAGTAGAAGCTCTATGCAGCTTGCAGAGAAAAGCCTCCTAGGTGTCAGTGGAACTCTATGAAACAAGTACACTCTTTCTCTAGCCATTCATCCATCTATCCCTTTTCCAACCAGCCCATCATCTTATATGCATTGATTAAAAATTGCTTACTAAAATAATTGACCCAGTTTGCTTCAACATCAACAGAACTCTTTACCCAAGTAGACGTTCTTTTGGGGGCCCTTTCCTAGGAGGCAGATAACTGGCTTCTGAGGTCACACAGCTCTGTTTCCTCTGTGGGCCTTAAGACTATCAGGAAGACTCAGTCACTGGCTTTTTTCTGCCTCAGTTTTCTTTTTCCTATAATGACATCTCTTCCAACCATGAACAATAGACTAAGAAATCTAAATCTACGGCCAATCCAAGAAAAGTGTGGGATTGGATCTCTTGTGATCAATCAGGAAGATTCCAACGTGAAATTAATTTAGCCATTTCTCCTGAATGGAGAAAAAAGTTGAAATAGATTCTAAAGCAGGACTATCCAATAGAAAGAACTTTTACAATTATGGACACGTTCTCTGTGTTGTCCAATATGATAGTGCTTAAAATATGGTTAGTGCAACTGAGGACCTAACTTTTAAATTTTATTTAATTTAAATTTAAGTTTAAGTAGCCACATGTGGTTAGTGGCTACTGTCTTGGAAAGCACAGGTTTAGAGACATTAGAATAATGAAGTGAAGGAAAGTTCAGGAAAAAGTCTGGTTAAAGTTACATGGGGCTAGAAACCAACTTGCTCCAAATGGTTCTGGTAGTTGAGGTGTTGAGGTGCTATAGGCTTCTGGTCTATAAATGGAAAGCTCCATGTCAGAAGAACTCTTTAAGTAAAGAAAAGTCTATGTAATCAGCAGGTACCGACACCTGCTTGTCATTCAGCTCTCTAAGTTTATTCCTAAAATCCCCATTATATACAGATGTGAGGAAACATTTATTACCTGGAACTCTGGTCCGGATAGACGCCACAAGTTCTTGGACAATTTCATCATTGCTTTTTCCCTTTCCACCAGTAGATGAACGTGGCTGAACCTCAAGTATGGTGTTGATTAAAGTGTTGGTCTCTTTGTACTGTTATGGTGGTAAGAGACAGACAGAGAAGACTCAAATTCTCAAAAAATAATATTACAGCACATATAGTTTACTTATAGAAATGAGGGCAGTTCTCAAAACAAGGACACCATTTTATTTTATTGTAGAACACTTAACATGAAATCTACCCTCTTTTTTTTTTTTTCCTTTTTGTCTTTTTTACTGACCGGTAAGGGGATCGCAACCCTCGGTGTCGTGCCCATACCGGGGACCGGCAACGGGATCGCAACCCTCGGTGTTGCGTCCGCACCGCTCTCAGCCAGTGAGCGGGAACCGGTCTCCACATAGGATCCGAACCCTCGGCGGGAGTGCTGCCGCACTCCCAAGCAGCGCACTCTCCAGCGCGCCACTGGGCCGGCCCTGAAATCTACCCTCTTAACAAATTTTTAAGTACACAATACTTTTCTGTTGACTCTAGGTACAATGTTGTACAGCAGGTCTCTGGAGCTTATTTATCTTGCTTGACTGCAACTTTAACCCATTGACTAGCAAATTCCCATTTCTCTCTCTCCCCAGTCCCTAGCAACCACCATTCCACTCTTTGTCTATGAATATGACTGTTTTAGATAACTTCATACAAGTGGAGTCATGTAGTATTTGTCTTTCTGTGACTGGCATAAGGAAATTTTATATTTTATGTTGAAGATAGAGTTGTAAAATGTGCTCATTGGAACTGCATAGTAAATAGTTGTTACTGTTATACTTAAAATTGTATTGGTTAAATAATAATGTAAATGCACTTAATGCCACTGAACTGTACATTTAACATGGTTAAAATAGGACTGGCCCATGGCTCACTTGGGAGAGTGTGGTCCTGATTAACACCACGGCCACGGGTTTGGATCCCTATATAGGGATGGCTGGTTAGCTCACTTGGGAGAGTGTGGTGCTTTCAAAACCAAGTCAAGGGTTAAGATCCCCTTACCGGTCATCTTTAAAAAAAACAATAAAAAAATAAAATGGTTAAAATAATAAATTTTATGTCATATGTATTTTACAACAATAAAAAATGATTAAAATTTTTTAGCTAGTAATTTAAAATGTAGTTATGAAGCTGAGAAAGAAATCATGATAACACAATTTTTGGGTATACTTTTACTTAAATAACATTTTTTTCAATTAGAAAAGTATGTGGCTTATAGAATATTTAGAAAACACAGAAAAATACAAAGAATAAATATTCATAATCCTGCTTTGCAGAGATTATTTACAACATTTAGTTTACCTCCACTTAGACATTTTCTTCATATATGTGCATATAGTTTACAATATTGAGGTCATACAATATATGTAGTATTCATTCATTTTCAATATTATGAGCATTTTCTCATACCACTGAAAAATCCTAATTAACCATGTTTTAAGTGACCATGTGATATTCTGTGGTATGAATGTACCATAATTAATTTAGTTGCTTATCTACTTTTTTGACATTTCTAGTTTTTAGAGCTTATTGAACTCTGGGAATAGAATATCTGTATATGAGTTTTATTCACTACCTTTGAAAATCTTTAAGTGATAGATTATTAAAAAGAATATTTTAAAACTAAGTATTACCATATTGGCATCAATTTATACTACCAACAATAGTATATCAGAGGGCCTGTCTTTCTGTGTCTTTGAAAGAATTTTATTGCTTAAAAAATCTTTTCCAATAGATTTAAAATAGTTTCTCATTGTTTTGTACTTTGAGGATTAGCAGATTTAAGCATTTAAAAAATATGTTTATTGGCTATCTGGATTACTCCTTTATAAGTTATTCATATGTTTTGTATATTTTTGATTTTTAGTGTTTTTTCTTATTGACATAAGGGATAATTCTATAATAAGGAAGCTTAAATTTTGTTTAAAAATGTTTCAGTTTGCCATTTATCTTTTAACTTTATTATGACTTTTTTGATATACATAGTCACATCTGGTGCCTTTCTCTAATGTGATTTATTTTTCCATTGCTTTTTATGCTTAGAAATTCCTATTCCAAGTCCAGTTAAAAACTCTGAATTTTCTAGATTTTTCTTCTACTTAGAAACATGGTATCTTTCTCACGTATACTTGTTTGAATCTCTTAGAAATCTCCTTTATACAGATCTCACACAGTTCTTATGAGGGTAATTCTTTTGCTGTTTCATGTTCAGATGCCCATGTGCAGTCATGCTTCCAGAACAGGTGGTGGGATGTTCTATGGTATTTTCCAAGGCTCTCCAAATCCATCCCACTCCAATCTCTAGTCCTCGGCCTTGAATTCCCAGCCACAATACTCATCATTCACTTACCTGAGAGAGAAGCTCAGAAAATATAACCTGGGATTCTACATCTTGACTGTTAAAATTATATTTTATATGATAGACACTGTTTAAAACATTGCTTTTGACATATTCATTAAGTTCTAAACACACATATAAAATTATTTACTTAGTGCTATAGTTAAATAGTTTGGTGTCCTTATTCAGTGCCAGACATTTAATATTATGACTTTTTCATTTTAGTTCTTGATTTCTTGGTTGGATGAAATGCATCTTTAAAGGTTTAGTGCAGCCAGCCTGGTATTGCTTCCTATGTAACTGAGTTGGAGATTTCTAGTGCACAGCCATTCCCAGTTCTCCTCTTCTTTGGGGCATTGTGAAGATGACACTTTCCCTAACCCTTGCAGTTAGGCAGGTCTCATGACTATTCTGGCCAAGGAATTGTGAGCTGAAGTGATGATGGGCTACCTAGGCTGAGGCAGTGAAAAGCCTATGCATAATTTTCTAGCCTTTCTCTTCTCATGCTGCAATGAACAGAGGCCATTTGTCCTAGTTAATAAAGCCACAATTTAATAGTGCCTCTTTCAGACTCAGTCCCTGAGTGACTGTGTGAAGCAGACCCCCTCTATCATTCTGCCAACATAATTGTGGATTAAGTCACTGGGATCTGAATAATTTTTTTTACTGCAGTATAACCTAGTACATCCTGAGTAATATAGTAGCTTATTCACACTTTTTTTTTTTTTTGCTGGTGGTGGGGTGAGCTAGATGATAACATGACCTTTTTCTTGTCACTGTTCTTAAACTTTTGCCAGAATCTGTTCATTCATAACTTCAGTTTTTTTTTCCAACACAGCAAAAAGTGATTCAAGACTCTCTTGAATTATTGCTTATGTTTCTTATTGTTTTGTTGAATCTCTTTGCTCTATCCTCCATATCTATTATCATCTCTAATCATTTTGTATTTTTAGACATTTTAATCTCCATTCTGGAAAGCTTATTAAGTTTGTTCCCTAAATCACAGGTGTGATGATATTCTTATATCAGTTCTGGTCTTTAAAGTTTCCAAAGCAATTTTTAACTTTTCTATGGTATTTGTCATTTCCTCGGAGTATTTCATTTTCATAATCTTATGGAATCTTTTGTATTTACACCTCAGCCTGTTCTCAAATTTTGGATTTCATTTGTTTAAGCTATATCCTACATACTATTCCAGATGTCAGAACATATTACTTATTTTCTGGTTTCTCTAATAGATGATTTACAGAGGCTGAGTCTGAGTCTTATTGATGGTGTTTTCTATCCCATATCTGTCAGTATGTTTTTTTCTTCCCTATTTACCCAGGCTTTGTTGTTTTTTTCTTTCCATTTATTCAGGCTCTAATGAGAAGAGAGATAATAGATCTCTGTTTGCCCACAGACAGCATATGCAGATGGCCCTTGACACGTGCTCATTATCCTCTTGGGAGGCAAATTTCTTCCTTGCATCTCCAGCTGATGAACACAGGTCAAGGTCCAAATTTCTTTACTAGTTTCTAATAAGCATCTATGTCAGTATAGCTTGCTGGGCTGAGGAAGGAATACTTTATATCTTTTGAGCTAAAACTGTTGGTTGCAAGAGTCAGAATTATCTAATCTCAACCAACTAAAGCAAAGAAGAGGAATCCGTTTGCTCATGTAACTGGGAAGGAGAGAACACAGTTGTGTGGGTCTCAGGTGAGATGTGGTGGAATATGCCACACCAAAATAAGCCACTTTGACATAAGGATTACTTTTTGCTAAAGGCAACTTGAAAAACAGCAGATGCAAGAAGAACATTCTAATCTCTCCCTTTTCCCTGAAAACAGGAGATAGCATTTCCTTTGTGAAAGATGCCCTCCCTGTACCAGGAGAAAAGAAACATTCTTTGGTGGGAGTCATAGCCAAGAGAATTCTCTACAAGCAGATCTTGCGAAAATCATTCTTATCTGCGTTTAGCCTCCCCACACAGTTCAGTTACTTTTTCATAATTTCCTCTCTTTGTTCAACCTAATACAAAAGCATGTACGTTTTCACTTCTTTGGGTTTTCATTTCATTATGAGGGCTCCCATGCCACGTAAAACCCATATATTAAATTTATATGCTTTTCTCCTGTTAATCTATCTTATGTCAATTTAATTCTGTGGGCCGGCTGGGACCCTAAGAAGATACAGATGGAATTTTGCCGTCCCTACACAGGCATGAATGGATCTAACGCTCTTTTTCCTGTGCATGCTTGACTGTCTACTTTGCCCTCATTCTTTCTTGTGGCAGATGAACTTCTTCCATTGTAGAGGGGAGCGTGAGGGTCAAGGTCACAGATAGCTGCAGACATACAGGTTCCCAGTCAGTGATTCCAGAGCCAAGTGAGAGCTCTCCCTCACTCCAGTATGTGTGTGTGTGTGTGTGTGTGTGTGTGTGTGTGTGTGTGCTATCTCAGATAAGGACTCTTATTCACCTGCACGGGTCATGTAGGTTCTCCTTGGACCGATTACAATGATGAAGGGAGGGAGTGCTGTCGCTGGCCAGGACTGAGCCCATATGTCCACCTCTGTGGAGGTGGGGGGTGGTTGGAAGTCTTATCAGAATTTCAGAGAATGGGGCAGGGGCAGTTGCCCCAAAAGAAAGATGTGGGAGTGGGGCATGGATTAATCTAGAAAAATGGAGAAAGAGAGGCTGCACAGAAACATACCAGGGGGCTGCTGACATACCTGCTGTCTCAGTTATTCTGAATTAACGGAAAATACAAAGAGCTACACTCCAGGTATATGTGCCAAGAACTTTGCCCCTACCCACAATGTTGTCCTTCTCACAGGATGTAGTGAGCTCTACCATAGCCATGCCCCCTTTCCTTCTCTCACCCGCTCCCTCCCTTCCTCACCCCACCTCTCTGGAACAGAAAGGAATAAATGTTAACAGTTGGTTTGGCCACCATTTTTTTTCTCCTGAAAGTAGAATAAGGAAAAGTAAGATGCATTATTCCAACCCCTTGCTGAATGGCAAAACTATCTTAAAGGCAGAGAACATGAAATAAGGTGTCAGCATTGACCTCTTGCTGCTCTTTCTGGGGGGTCTGCTGTTGTTTTGCGTGGGTTCCTTGATATCTAGGCAGACTTCATCCTCTAACAGTGATGGGGCAAAATTTAAGTTGAACAGAAAGATGATTCCCCTCAGTCTTATGAGGCCAAATGTAGGTCCCAGGCTTCAGAGTTTTCTAGAGCCCCAGGGATAAACCTCAATTCATGGCTTTGGTTCATCCACAGATTCCTGTCCATGGCAGGTGATGAAACTGGAAGGGTAGGCAGGGCCCAGGTCATGGGGGAGCCTCGAGTGCCATCCTGAGGAGCTTGGACTTCCCTTAGGTAATGGTCTTACACAGAGGGGAAAATAATCCAGTTTTCTCTTTGGACCTATTGCTATGGTCTGGTACCATGACCACTCTTTAATAAACACTGTTTCAATTTACCTTCTTTGGACATTTGTTACTTTACTTTTATAATGTAATCATCCATAAATCTTTGTGTAATATAAGACAAATGTGCCCAGCACAAAGGGAGAAGAGCAAAAGAGAAAGGATTATATTATCGTCCAAATCCCCATGTTATGGTGGGCTATGAACAGGTAGATTATGGACTAGGTAGAGGCCTGGAGATGGAGGGGTTTGGCCAGTGCAGGAACAATGCATGATGATTTTAGGATTCTGTGAAGGATCCAGAGGGAACAGGCTAAACTGGAACCAAATGCTGTAGTCAAGGTGAAACAATTCTTTTATTTGTTTATTTAAGAATATTGTAACTCAGAGCTAGTGAGGTGATTACTGATGAATTTATATATACAACATAAATATGTATTTTAAGTTGAAAGTCCACATACCTGAAAAACTAGGTTGGCATTTTCATGCATTCCAAAAATTTCTGGGTCATCTATCAAAGGCAGATTTTCAATGTAGTCCCTAAACTCTTGTAGGCTATCAGCCATGGGTGCAAAATAGATGCCTGTTATTAAAAACACAGAGACAAATATGTTTCAGATAGACTGGCTTTGTACTGCCAAGGTTGGTCCTTCTCTGACTGGTTTAGATGGTGGCTGCAATCAACTGCCTCACATAGAAAAGGGGATTGTTTTTCCTAAGCTTAACTGCTTTCATTGCTGTGTCTGGGTTTGTTACTTTTTCTTGAGGCCTTGAGCATCTGATTTGTGTCCTAATCTTTTAGAGTGTCTCCTCCAGAACATTTCAAAATTCTGAGAATCCAGGGATATGCTGCCAAAAGGTGTGCCTCATTAAGGGCTCCAAATTTATGCTTGTGTCAGAGACTGCTTTCACATTTGTTTGATAAGCAACTACAACCCTCTCCAGTTCCCCAAACCAAAAGCTACATTTGCAAAACACTGAAATCTAGGGTCACTCAATTTTCCATAGAGATTATAGGATATACAGTTGAATCTTGTTAGCTCTGGGGGTCAGTCTCTTACTACTCAGTGGTAGGAGCTTTTGTGAGTGCTCTCTGTACTAATCAGATTGCTCCCTTCAAGGGGATCGACTCTCAGGACCATTAATCTACCTGCTCTCTGACTCATAATGAGCTATCACAAATTCACAGACCTGTTTTTTACTTAACTTGCTGTAATGGAAGATTTAAAAAAAATTACATTCAAAATGTACTAGAATATAACTTTGAAAACACATTTAGACACAATGCAATCAACTTTAATACAGAAA
The DNA here is from genome assembly GCF_000696425.1 of Galeopterus variegatus. Taxonomy (NCBI): domain Eukaryota; kingdom Metazoa; phylum Chordata; class Mammalia; order Dermoptera; family Cynocephalidae; genus Galeopterus; species Galeopterus variegatus. Next base: position 217,701 of record NW_007726400.1, on the reverse strand, counting down.
CAATTCAATATGGTTACTGCGTAATATGTATCTTTGTGTTTTTATTATCATACCAGCTTTGAAGGTGGTCAAGCATGAGGTGGGGTGGGTTGTGAAGACTGGACACCGACAGTCCCTGGGTGGATAACTCAAAGACGCTATTAATGACTTGGGAAAGGTCTTTTCCATAACACTGAAAAGTCATTCACCTGATTCAGAATATTTGTAATCATCTTCTAATGTTTCAGGAGAAAAAAATCTTTTCAAGACAGTACGAAGGCATCTTTGATCCCAGGTGTCTGTAACTCTACCGCCATATGTAATTTCACCTGAAAAAGAATTTGCATTTTAAAATATATTACTTTTTTTTTAATTGATAAGCATACCCAAATTTCATAGGCTTATCTCTATGCACATTTATTTGGTACTGAAAATGGAAAAAGCATATCAGAACTCACTTCCACTACTCCCAAAAAGAGAATAAAAGTTAATTTTTAAGAAGCAGAAAAAAAAAATCTAGTATACATATGTACCCTACCCTAATTATTTTGCTTTTTCCAAATAACAGAAACTAAAGCCACTGAGCTCTATTTACATATTTCTTCCTTCTTGTGCCTTTGCTTCAAAATATTGATTTTGAGTCTTATCCCACCATTGCCTGCAGTATTCTAAAATATACACACTTGCCATGGAAGTGCTTCTTCTTGGGGCCAGTGAGTAAAATGGAACCAAACATTTGTGAAAGAGACACCGTGGCTCACAGAAATTATGTTATGGAGAAATAAAAATTATTGGTATTCTATCTTTCCACAGAGAAGCTACTTTCAATTTGCTCCATCGTTTTTGCAAAATTATGAGTAGGAAATAACTGCACTGGAATGATATCCATTGTTGATATAATTCCTTGGGAAAAATCTAGATCCATTGCTACAATTCACCATCCATCACTGTAGTGTTCCTGGAAGGATTTCATCTATGAAGAACTGATATTGTTAACTCCTGATCCATTCTTATCTCCACTTTTCTATTAGGTCAGAAAGAAATTTTTTTCCCTTCTCTTTCAAGCTGAGATGGTTGGTTGAGAGAAAGCTATTTCAGTCTTTCAAATCTCAATAATTTATTTCTTCCAAGATAAAAATGTCCGTACTGCTACGTTTCTTCTCCTGTTGGAGCACCTCATGTCAGTTTTATTGGGTCAGCCACTCCAGGGAGAGGGCAGGAGAAGTATGTACCCAGGCTGATGGTCAAGTAGCGGAATCCCTGTATTAGCAGTTCTAAGAAGGAAGGAAGAGATGCTCTGTACCTTCTTGGGAATATTCTTCAGCCCTGCCCTGGGAAGTCTTGGAACACAAAGTTGGGTTAAACCTCTGTAATGGGTCCATCTAGTCTGGACTCACCAGAAGCTCCTAATTTGAAGCTCCTCTTGGGTCCTTGGAGCTGGATGGGAATGTAAAGCTCAAGTTTCTCCAACTGCATGATGGTGTCCAGGAAAGGAGACTGTTCTGAAGTGTGTTATTCTAAAACATGTTTCATACTAAAATATCTGCATTTTGAGAAGCAGCACAGATATGTTTTCCTTACAAGTCAACAGAATTTGTGCTTCTCTGTTCAGATTTGGTTTTACCCCTTTTCTTGGATCAAACTGAGCAAATGGTGATTTTTCTTTTTGAGTTGTGAGAGTTCTCTATATGCCTTGAATAAGTCCCATGTCAGCTATATGATTTGCAAATATTTTCTCTGTCTTCGTTTTTTCCTTTTCACTTTCTTGATGGTGTTTGTTGAAGTGTAAAAGTTTTAAGTACTGATGAAGTCCAATTTATTACTTTTTCTTTTTTGCTTGTACTTTTTGTGCCATATCTAAGAAGTCACTGCCTAATCCAAAGTCATGAAGATTTACTTCAAAGCTTTCTTATAAGAGATTTATATATTTATCTCTTACTAATAGGTTTATCATTTTGAATTAATTTTTATGTATGGTGTGAAACAAGAGTCCAAATTCATCCTCTTGCAGATGGATATCCAATTGTCCCAACATTTGTTGAAAAGACTAGACTATCCTCCCTCCACTGAATTTTTCTGGCACCTTTGTTGAAAATCAATTGGTCACAAATGTGAAGGTTTATTTCTGGATTTGCAATTCTGTTCCATTGATTTATATGTCTATTCTTATACCAGTATCACACTGTCTTGATTATTGTAGCTTTGTAATAAGTTTTGAAATTGGGACATGTAATTCTTTTGACTTTATTCTTTTTTTTCACGATTGTTTTTGCTATTTCAGGCCCTTTGCATTTCCATATAAATTTTATGATCAGCTTGTCAATTTCTGCCTCAATGCCAGCTGAAATTTTGTTAGGGATTGCATTAAATCTTTAGATCAGTCTGGAGTATTGCTATTCAAAAATATTGCCTCTTGATCCATGAGAATGAATGTCTCTTCATTTATTTAGGTGATCTTAAGTTTTTTAAAGTAATGCTTTGTAGTTTTCAGTGCACAAGTCTGCAATTATTTGGCTAAATTTATTCCCAAGTACTTTATTCTTTTTGGTGCTACTGTGAATGAAATTTAAAAAATATTTTTAGATTGTTCCTTGCTAGTGTATAGAAATGCTGTTGATTTTTGTATATTGATTTTGTATCCCACGACCTTGATGAACTTGTTTATTATTCCTAGCTTTTTTATTTTGGAGGGGGGGTTCCTTAGGATTTTCTACATACGTGACCATGCCATCTGTGAATAAACACAGGTTTTCTTCTACTCTAATCTGATGTCTTTTGTTTCTTTTCCTTGTCTAATTTCCTGGCTAGAACTTTCAGCACAACATTGAATAGAAGTAGCAAGACAGATGCATCTTTGTCTTATCCCTTCCTATCTTTTTAAAATCACAATTACTTCCCTAACAGTAGAGATTGAAGTAAGCTGAAAGATGAAGGGTTCTAGCAGTGGGAGAAGGAAGAAAAAGGTGGGGAACAGGAAATTTCAGGGTAGGTAGAGGGTACCAGAGAACATTTCTGCCTACATCACCACTTTGCTAAGTGATCCTGGCCCCACTGGGGTGGCTGGGGCAGGTGTACAAAGTAGCCTCCTAGATGTGAGGCCCTCCCCTGTTGGTCCACCCTGGGAACTAGTCCTAATCTATTTTCACTGTTGTTTTGCTGCCCTTGTCTCAAACATTTTAAGGTTTCATTTTGCCTTTCAAGGCTCTAGATCACTTGATACCCCTGTGTCTGCTCTCCATTTCCTATACTCACCAATAAAAACCATATACCACCTTTCTGCCCCTTTTTTGAACTCTCTCATCCCCCCACTTCCCAGTGCAAATATCCTCTCCCTCATTACTTGAGCCCACATGGTTCAAATTGAATCTAATTATGCAACAAGATTCCTATCTAGCCACAGTTAATATTCACCAAAAATTTAATTCCTGAAAGATTTTTCCTTTTTCACAAGTATACCTGAATGAACAGGTCTCTACCAGTCAATCAATGTTCAGATTCTTTTGAATTTAAGACCATAGACTCTGGAGGCTGTACTGCCTCGGTTCAAATCTTGGCTTCACCATTTGTAAACTGTGTGCCTTAGTTTTCTCATGTGTAAAATGGGGGATAAAAATAGTCCCCACCTTCTAGTGTTGTTGTGAGGGTTAAATCTGCTAATTCATGGGAAGTGCTTGAAGTAATGCCTGGTGTGTAGCAAGAGCTATATTAGGTTTCTCCTATTATTATTATTTGGGAAAATATCTACCCCATTTTCCATGTGTAAATATTCTCGAGATGTCCTTATTATATGTTCCTATCACAGATGTCTTGTCTTTACAAAGGGAACATCAGAAATCATCACCACCATTAAACACTGGGAGAAGATACCATCTTTGTATGAGCCAGGTGGGTGTAACCCAACAACTTTGTGGTACACAGTTGGATGCCCTGACCACATGGGCATACTGACCAGTAATGTAAATTAGTGCATCCCAGGGAATCCTTCCTTCTTGACAGTAAAGGTTGAGGTTCAGTAAAGCACATTCCCTGTCACTGTCGTTAAATTCATAGCAGATATTCCAACCAAGGGGACCAAACTTCTTTCTCTCCTAGAATGGAAAATAAAAACAGTCTGAAATAAAATTTTATAAAATCAGTTTTGTGTAAAATATTGAAAATTAAAAGTTTCCATTGAAGTTGGGCATCCCCATACTGCAAAATCAGTTAAATCATGCAGTTCAACTTCAGCTAGGCTTTCGCCAAACAGGGGAAGCACCTCTTCCTCCAATACTGGCTCCTCTCCATGTTTCCAAGGAAAATTTGCTATTACTAGAGATTTGATAGACCTGTCAAAAGAACGTTTGTTCTTCAGGGTAGAATAGAATATTTTCCCATGATTATATACTGACTTCTCTATAGGGTGATCTTTCCAAACTGGGACAGTTTCATGACATTCCATGGTGAAATTTCCTTCCTCTTTGTTACCTCTCTATCCTACCTTAATTTCTTAATTCTCAACAATGATCATGCCAAAGAATTGGTCCCAAGTTCCCTCTCTTGATCTCAGAATTTTCCTAAATCTTAAAGTATTTCTTTATTTCAGCTGCTTTTGTTAGAGAAACAAAGGTCTCACACCCAGAGCCCTGATACCAACCTTTCAGGCCTCCCTTAGGACATTAAACCTATTTATTTCATATCTTGCATCTTTAATCTTTGTTTTTTCTTTATTGATACTTTCTCTATAGACCACACACATTTGAAAACCAAGAAGCCAGTCTAATTAAGATGCCACCTACAGATATGTAGCTGGAGAGTCAGAATTTAAGCAGGTGGTCACAGGATGGATACCAGACCAAGCAGTGAGGTTTGAACAGAGGGAAGGGTACAGTGGTGCTGAGTTGAAGGTCATCTTTCAGGGGACTTTGGGCCCCAGGCATAGGTGGGGAGGAAGCGTTAAGGGTGGTGAGTCCCCTCAAAGGAACAGGCGAGAGTAAAACAATTACAAGAAAAATAAGGAGGACTTGGTGACTGAGAAAATACATATGCGTGAAAAGCAAGGATAAAAATAATCCTGAAATTCTGATGGTAAGTGATTGAGAAAACGGGACCAATTTCAAATGTAGTCTCTGGAGGGGAAGCAGCTTTTGGGTGTGAGGCAGAGCTGAGAAGATCTGTTTTGTGCTTGTTGAATCAGACCTTCTGCATCCATCCAGGTGATGGGGTTCTGTAGCAGATCAGAATAGAAGTGGGAGCCCAAGCTGTGAAATACTGAGGTAAAGGGAGTATACAGATTAAAGGCTGAATTAAGACAACTTGGGTTCAGACACAGAACGGGGCCCTCTGTGTTTCACAATGCCATTTGCAAGCTTTCACTTAATTTTTACTTTTTATGTATTTATTTACAACATAATACACTTCTTGGTTGCTATTAAAGAGCAGAATTGAGGGCCGGCCCCGTGGCTCACTTGGGAGAGTGCGGTGCTGGGAGCACCGAGGCTGCGGGTTCGGATCCTATATAGGGATGGCCGGTGCGCTGAGTGTGGTGCGGACCACACTGAGCTGGGGGTTATGATCCCCTTACAAGTCAGAAAAAAAAAAAGAAAAAAAAAAAAAGCAGAATTGAGCGTACCTGAATAATTGCGTGGAAGAAACAAATGCCAAATATTATTTGTCTCCATTTTCTTCCAAGTATATTTTCTTCAAAAAACGAAGGTGTCATTTCAGTAAATGCTCGTCTGATATTTGCACGTAAACCTTTCGGAGGCTCGTTGGTTACCTGGATTTAGATAGAACATATACTGCAGAGAGGGTGATTTTATAGATTTGTGTTAGTTCTGAATAACACACATAGATTGAACATTGAGAGGATGTAGATAACTGATTCCCATGGGGATGTTTCTGGCACGTTCGAGCCTGTTTTGTGTCTCACTCAGCCAAGTCCAGGGAGAATAGGGCCTGGCAGGGTCCTCAGACCTACAGTGGTTGAACCACCTGCACAAGAACCTCAGGCACCTCCATTTCGTGTCCATTTTTCTAAATATGGGCCAGAAAGCATGCTCAGGCTTCCTCTATAGGATTTTGCGATCATTCCAGCACATGGCTTTATACCATGATATCCCACGACATGGGGCAGGGAGGGAAGAAGCACTTCTTGGTCCTCATATGCAGAGGCTTCCCACATTGGAAACTTCCAGCATTGAAATCCAGCAGCCATACCACCTGTACGCCTTCCTGCCTCTCAAATGCTGAAAGATTCCCTTACTCTGGGAGGGGTTCTGTTCTCATTTCTCTACATTTTCTTGCAGAGGGTGAGAGCTGGAAGAGTTGAATGACCAATAGGACTAGGACATGCAAGGATGGGCACTGGCTTGGGAAATAGTTTCCCTGCTTGCTCTCAGGTGAAAGGATACTGACTTCCACCTCCCCACCCAGACGACACAGACCTCGGCATGGTTCTGTGCAGGGTCTGAGCCTGGAGCCACTATGCAAACACTCTGAGACCAATCATTTCACATTGTTCCAGCCGTACACACACATTACCTTGACTGAATTTTGAAGAACTGTAACAGGAAAGGTACTACTAGGCATAGAGCTTAAAAAAAGTCGAAAAGTGTCCTTGATAGGATTATCTGTTTAAGCCAAAGACAAAACAATAAAAAAGGAAAATGTTTAGTTTGTGGTAGCACTTTTCTTCTGTCAAAAATAATTATCCTGGGGAAGGAAAACAATGCTGAAAGCTCTGTTTAAAGATCTGATTAATCTAGTTTGAGCATGTTGCAAACTATTTTAAAACAGGGGTGGGAGGATTTATTCTGGAAACTTTATGTCAGGAGGGTTTGGCAGTCCAGAAGCTGGCACATTTGCGTAAAAAAATTAGAGACATTAAGTTTTAATACTTAATGAGATATTAAGGGCCTTCCCTTTGAAGTGGGACAATTTTTCAATTGAAAAAGAGGACAGTTACCGCCAGTGCATTTATGATCATGGATTTTATTTTTGAACCCTCAACTTAAGGCAAATTGCATAAAAATGGTCAGAAAGCCCTAGGGAGAAGAAAGGGATTTCTCCCCTCAGCAGAGAGATGTTGCAAAAGTAACAGAGGGAGCAGGGGTATGGAGAGACCCCAAGCACAGCATCAACAAGTTAAGTCAGTACGCTTCCTTTCTGAGCTGTGGACATGGAACCTGTGGAAGAGTGAGCTCTGCTTTAGGTTCAAAAGGCCAAATCATGGTTGGAAAAATCATTGCTCCCATCACAGGAAGTCACAGGCATCATCCAAGGACAACTTCTGTGGCATTGGTTTTTAAGCACATATTATACTGTTTCCAGACTGCTCCCTCCCTAGGGCCTTTGCATGGACCGTTCCCTCTCCCTGGAATGCTCTTTCCTCAGATTCCCTCACTTTCTTCATATTTTGATCAAATGTCATATTCTCAGAGAGGTCTACCCAGACCACACCATTTAACATTGCTATTTTCCTTCCTCTCTGTCCCCATCCCATTCTGATCTGTCTGATCCTCTTTACCTTCCTCTCCTTTTTATTTTTTCCAAAGCACAACCACATTTTATCATATTGTTGGAGTGAGCAGGGCTGAAGCCATGTTGGAACCTAAAACTGCCTGGGCTATGGAGGGGGGCAGTATTTTAAAAAGGATAGGTTTTTTTCTCTCCACTCTTTCTTCCCATCCCCTGACTTTCTTATGTTGCTCGCTAAGTGGGAAAACAAGGCCGAGAAGCTGATTAGTACTTTGCAAAGCGAACAGTTCTTTCTTTGAGACTTGTAGAGTTTTGAGAAATGATCAAGGCCAAACGACTGGGAGCTGACCTTGGGCACCAGCCAAGTACACTGGCGCAAATCAAAATCTTGCAGGGTCCTGAGATAACAGTGAAGATGAGAACAGAAACTAGACGAGGCCTTGACGAGACCTTGTACTTGACCCATAGAAACGGACCCCCCCTCGTAACTCACATCTCCTTGTCTCCTGCTTTCAACCTCCCACATTCCATTCCCTCAACCCCTCCTTTAAAAACCCCTCAGTAAATCTAAATCTTTGAGATGGGATAGTCTACCATCTCCTTCAGATGAATGCATCTGCTTTTCTAACAGCAATCATTTGACTTCTGAGTTTTTTTTCCTTCTTTCTCAAGGGGTTGGCAGCCAGAACTGAGTTAAGTAACACTAAGTCTATTTTTCTATTTCTTTCATTATGCCTATAGGTAATATATTTCGAATTCAAATGGCCTTCCACAGCAGGCAGTATGAAACAGAAATGACCCACAGGACCATACCCTCAATTTGGAGTCTGAAAACCTTTTATGGAATCCTGGTTGTAAAACTTAACTAAACCTATTTAGGTCTCAAATTTCTCCTCTTTAACATAGGGAAACACAATGCCCACAATAAAGAATTACTATAAGGAATGAATTCAACTAAAAAAGTTACTCAAAAATGGTATTATTATGCAAATGCTACATGCTCAACATACTTAGATCTGTGAAGGTTTTAATTAGCTCTTCCATTGCCAACATCCAAGAAACAGCAAGATGACAGTTTTGCAAAAATACCCAGTTTCCTGATTTCATTGCATCTTTGATCATTTTCTCAGCAATGGGTCCTTGTCCTTGTCCCAGTGAAATTGACTGCACTCTGAATTGAACAACAAAAACAAAATATTGTTTTATGCTATTTTAAAGCAATACAAATATTAAGAAAATTAAATATAATAGACTCTTGTCTAGAATATACATACATTTCTAATCCTCATACTGATAGATGTTCAAATATTTTTTCTTATTTTCTTTTTTTAAAAAACACACTTTATTATAACACACATACTGAGAAGTGCAAAAAACAAATATACCAATCTATGAACGGTCACAAATGAACACCTGTGGTTGAGAAGAGCACTTTGCTGACACCAAGGGACATCTCCCAATGCCCCTCTCCACCCCAATTATCTCCTCTTCCTTTTTCCCAAACTTCTAACAACACTATAGATCTGTTTTTAAAAACTCAAAAAAATTGAAGAATAGTATATGTGTAGAAAAAATGCACAAATCATTAGTGTATGGCTTAATTAATTCTCCCAAAGTGAATGTGCACATATACTACTGCCCAGGTCAGAAAATAGAACATTATCAGCACCCTACCAGTCAGTAGGGTGATCCCCAAAGGCCATGACAATTTTGAATTCTAACACCACGGGTTAATTTTGCTTGTTTCTGAATTTTATATAAATGGAATCGTGTGGTATATGTTTTCTATTTCGTCTATTTCAATCAACATTATATTTTTTAGATTCATTCAAGTTATTGTGTGTCATTGTAATTCACTCATTGTCATTGCTGTATAGTATTTTACTGTGTGATTGTATTATAATTTATTCATTCATTCTGCTCTTGATGAACATTTGGGTTATTTTTGGTTCTTGGCTATTATATACAATACTGAAATAAACATTTTTGTACATCTCTTTCAATATACATGTGCACTCCATTTTGTTGTGATGTTCTTTTATATTGCCTTCTATGTTTTTATCTACAATCCATCCAGAATTGATTCATATGTGTGGTGTGAAGTACAGGTCAAAGTTCATTTTTTGCATATGGCTATCCAACTGACCCAGAACCATTCATTGAAAAGATTGTTTTTCTTCATGGGTCTGAAGTACCACTGCTATCATAAATGGTGTCCCAATATATATGAGTCTGTTTCTAAACTGTCCATTCTCTTTTGTTCTTCTATTTATCTAGCCTTGCACCAGTATCACTATGTCTAATGACTCTAGCTTTATAATAAGTTTATAGTAAGTCTTGATATCTGGTAGAGAAAATTCTCTCACCTTGTTTTTCTTCTTCAATACTGTCTTAGTTATTCTTTTTTTAAAGTTGAGGTAAAATTCACATAACATAATATTCACCATTTTGACCATTTTAAAATGTACAATTCAGTGTCTTCTAGTACATTCATAATATTGTACAACTATCACCACCATTTGGTTCTAGAACATTTTCATCCCCTCAGAAAGAAAACTCATACCCATTGTATTAGTCAAGGTTCTCCAGAAAACCAGAACCAGTTCATACACAGGCATATATGTGTGTGTGTGTATGTGTATATACCGTCATGCCTTGCATAACGACGTTTCGGTCAATGATGGAATGTGTATACAATGGTGGTCCTATAAGATTATAATGGAGCTGACAGAATGACATCACCAAGACGGTGGAATAGATGATTCCCAGCATTGCTCCCCCACCACGAGAGATCAACTTCCAACTATTAAAACACAAAAACTGCCTTCTTGAAACCTCTGGAATTTGGGAGAAGAGGATGAGAGACCAGCTGAGTCCATGAAAACATGGAAGGCCTTATTACTGCTTCAATCTCATTACTGATTACTGGTCTGTTTAGGTTTTCTAGTTCTTCATGATTCAACCTTGGTAAGTTGTATGTGTCCAGGAATTTATCCATTTCTTCTAGGTTTTCCAGTTTGTTCACATGTAATTGTTCATAGTAGTCTCTTACTATCCTTTGTATTTCTGTGATATCAGTTGTAATGTCTCCCTTTTCATTTCCAGTTTTATTCATTAGTCTCCTTTTTTGTTAATCTAACTAAAGGTTTATTGATTTTGTTTATCTTTTTGAAAAACCAATCCTTTGTTTCATCTATCTTTTGTGTTGTTTTTTTAAATTTCTAATTCATTTATTTCTGCTCTGATCTTCATTTCTCTCCTACTAATTTTAGGTTTGGTTTGTTCTTATTTTTCAAGTTTCTTGAGGTGTAACATTAGATTGTTTATTTGCTTTCTTCTTTTTTGATGTAGGCACTTGTTGCTATAATCTTCCCTCAGAACTGTTTTTCTGGTATCCTATAGGTTCTGGTATGTTGTGTTTTCATTTTCACTAGATGTGTCTCCAGGAAATTTTTAATTTCATTTTTGATTTCTTTCTTTGACCTCTTTAACACTCTCTTCTGGAGTACAGAATTTGTATTGAGAAATCCTCTGAGAGATGTTTGGGGCTTGTATTAGTCTGTTTCTCTTGCTTATAATAGAATACCTGAAATTGGGTAATTTATAAAGAAATGAAATTTGTTTTTTTTACAGTTGGGAGGCTGGAAAGTTCAAGGTCCAGGGAACACACCTGGTGAGGCCTTCCTCTACAGCAGTGATACAGGGTGTCACATGGTGAGAATGGGCTGAGCAGGACAGCTCTTAACTTCTCACTCCTCTCCTTATAAAACCATCAGAACCATGCCCACTGCTCCATGAGTGGATCAATCCATTCACAAGGGCACAGTCCTCACAATCTAATCACTCCTTAAAGGCTCAACTTTTCAAATACTATAACTGGGTTTCCCACCCTCTTAACAATGTTACAATGGAGACCAAGTTTCCAATACATGAACTTTTGGAGGACACATTTGATGCTTAGCAGGATCCCATTTGGTATGATATATTTCTTTTCTCTTGGCTGCTTTTAGTATTCTTTCTTTGTCTTTGTGTTTTTAATATTTTGATTATGTGATAAAATTCAACACTCATTCATGACAAAGACCCTCTATAAGTTAGGTATAGATGGAAAGTATCTCAACATAATTAAAGCCATATATGATAAACCCACTGCCAATATCATCCTGAATGGGGAAAAGCTGAAAGCTATTCCTTTAAGAACAGGAACTAGACAAGGATGCCCACTCTCACCACTCCTATTCAACATAGTGTTGGAAGTACTAGCCAGAGCAATCAGAGAAGAGAAGGAAATAAAAGGCATCCAGATTGGAAAAGATGAAGTCAAACTGTCTCTGTTTGCAGATGACATGATACTATATATTGAACAGCCTAAAGCCTCTACAAAAAAAACTCTTAGAGTTGATAAATGATTTCAGCAAAGTTGCAGGATACAAAATCAACACACAAAAATCAGTAGCATTTCTCTT
>NW_007726400.1:203548-204866 GCF_000696425.1 Galeopterus variegatus | reverse complement strand
CAACCCTTGACTTGGTGTTGTCAGCACCACGCTCAGCCAGTGAGCAAACCGGCCATCCCTATATAGGATCCGAACCCGTGGCCTTGGTGTTATCAGCACCGCACTCTACCGAGTGAGCCACAGGCCGGCCCGTGCTGTCTGTATTTTAATTGTCATCCTTTTAATCACTTCCTGGTCTTATGAGGTCACCACCGACACAACTGGGCTGTGTGGAAATTCCAGCCCCAAGACTGAGTCTTTCCTGTAAACTGCATCCCCTACAGTGCTATCACCCTGATCAGTCTCCGCTGTGTGGTGCTCGTGCAGATCAGAAGGCAGATCAGTTGCCTACATTGTACCCCTGTGCTCCCCTGATGGCTCAGCTTCTCCCCAGCACTCCAAAAGTTTCCTGTGGGGAGGCTGTGCATGGCCCTTGTGAAGATTTACCAACCTCTGTGTCCTTCTTTCTGTTAGCTGTGGCCCTTCCAGGGGAAGCTTGCTAGTTGGCTTTGCTAGTCTTGGAGATGAAATGGTATACTCCAAAGCACCCTTCTCCCCTGCAGATTCCAAGTAGCTTCATGCAAAGGGTACCTCTGTGGCTTTACCATCTCCTGCTAGCTGCACCTTGTGCTGCAGCTGATGCTTCTTCCCTTGTACCACACCAGCCCCAGAAGTGGGCAGGGCTTGCAGTGGTTGGAGTGGTCCCTCTTCCTTCTCACCACAGCCTCTTGCACCTTCACAGACTCAGTGGGTTTCTGCTCCTCTTCCTCCAAGCTCCAGCAATTTCAGGATGGCAGTTTTTGCATTTTAATAGTTGTAAGCTGATTGGTTGTGGGTGGGGGGAGTGATGCCAGGGATTGTCTATTCTGCCATCTCGATAATGTCACTCTTTGCAACTTAATTTTTTTTGTTGTTCAACCTTAGTTTGTGTGACCCAGTCATGCTTATAAACATAGTTCTAGTTTATTCATTTTCATGGCTGTATGTGTTGTATTAAATTTTATAATTATATTACAATCTGTATACTCATTTTTCTTGATGGAAATTTAGCTTTTTTCCAATTTTTTTGTTATTATAAACAATTTTTCTATAAATATTCTTGAACATGGCTTCTTGTACCCATGTGATTGATTTTTTTTCTAGGATGCAAATCCAGTAGCAATTTGTTGGGATATTGAGGATGCCATTTGCCTTGGATTGAGTGTCCCCCCAAAACTTGACCTTCATTGCGACAATGTTAAGAGGGTGGGAAATCCTATTATGGTAATTGAAAGGTGGGGCCTTGGAGAGATGATTAGATTGCAGGACTGTACTGTAGTGAATGCATTAAAAATGGTGG
>NW_007726400.1:201338-203128 GCF_000696425.1 Galeopterus variegatus | reverse complement strand
TCTGTATACTCATTTTTCTTGATGGAAATTTAGCTTTTTTCCAATTTTTTTGTTATTATAAACAATTTTTCTATAAATATTCTTGAACATGGCTTCTTGTACCCATGTGATTGATTTTTTTTCTAGGATGCAAATCCAGTAGCAATTTGTTGGGATATTGAGGATGCCATTTGCCTTGGATTGAGTGTCCCCCCAAAACTTGACCTTCATTGCGACAATGTTAAGAGGGTGGGAAATCCTATTATGGTAATTGAAAGGTGGGGCCTTGGAGAGATGGTTAGATTGCAGGACTGTACTGTAGTGAATGCATTAAAAATGGTGGTCATGGGTGTGGTTTGGAGGGCTTTAAAAGGAGAGTGAATGAAAAGGTTAGTCTTTCTCTGCTCTATCATTTTCTGCCATGTGAAACCCCTGGGTTTACTGTTACCACCACCAAGACCCTCAGCCTATGAAACCATAAGCAATAAATTTCATTTCCTTACAAATTATCCAGTTCCAGGTATTTTGTTATAAGCAACAGAAATGGACTAATATACCATTTGTTACTTTTAATAGGTACTGCTTATGGCCCTTCAAGTGAGTTTTGCTAATTTTTCACTCCCACTTGCAATATGAATTCCACAGCTCCACATCTTTGTCATCTTTTTGCCAATTTGTTGGGTGTGAAATGACATCACCTCATGATTTTAATTTGTTGTTTTCTAATTACTAGTGAGGTTGGACATATACTTATCAGGCATTTAGGTTTCCTTTTCTGAGATTTCCTGTTCATATTTTTGTCTTTATTCATATTGCATTGTTTTCTTTTTCTTATTAATTCAAAGGAGCTCTTAATAATTCTGTATGATAATTCTTTGTTCAGATTTCAGAATGAAAGGAAAATGCCTAGGACCATTTGATTGTTAATTTTATGTGTCAACTTGTCTGGGACACAGGGTGCCCAGATATATTTGGCCAACCATTATCCTGGGCATGTCTGGGAGGGTGTTTCTGGATGAGATTAATATTTGAATCAATAGACTGAGTAAAGCAGATTGCCATCCCTAGTGTGAATGGGCCTCAACTAATCAATTGAAGACCTGACTAGAACAAAAAGCAGAAAGTCTGAATAAGAGGGAACTCCTCCTGCCTGACTGTTGAGCTGAGACTCTGGTCTTTTCAGACCTTCAGACTCGGACTGAATCATTGGATCTTCTTGTGTCTCAAGCCTGCTAACTGTTGGACTGAGACTTATACCATCAGCTTTCCTGGCTCTCAGGCTTTTGGGCTTATACTAGAACTACACATCACCTCTCTTGAGTCTCCAGCTTGCAGACTGCAGATCTTAGAACTTCTCAGCCTCCATAATCACATCAGCCAAGTACTTATAATAAATCTCAACCTCAATCTCTCTCTCTGTCTCTGTATGTGTGTATGTATATGTGTATATATATATATATATATACCCACACACTGTTGGTTCTGTTTCTCTGGAGAAGCCTGACCAATATAGATGATGAACTCCAAATAAAGAGATGGAATCCATCACCCCCTATAATTCCTGGTCCAGAAACCAAGCAACACCAGCCACTCCATGCAGAAACCATCAGAATTGGCCACCTCCTAGATCTGCAACCCTCTTTTTCCCTAGCCACTTTTTAGTCTTGTGCACTTTACCACCCGCCTGGACACCATCTTGGGGAGGATTGGGGAAAGAAGGGGGAGTCAGGAAGACTGCACTTCTATGAAAAAGAAGTCAAACTAGCTTACCCTGAAGGAGATACTTAAATCAGAAAAAAATATAATAATGT
>NW_007726400.1:175833-201029 GCF_000696425.1 Galeopterus variegatus | reverse complement strand
AAGAAGTCAAACTAGCTTACCCTGAAGGAGATACTTAAATCAGAAAAAAATATAATAATGTAAATGGGCAAGTTTAAAGTTCCCCCTCGTCCCTATTACCCAGCAGAGTGGAAGCTCATGAGAAACATAAGATTAATAATACAGCATAAAGAGTTCTTTTTTTTTTCATTTTTGAGTATAGACAGTAAACTTCAGTTTCTTTATGGTTGCATTAAAACTATGTTAAATACCAAACAAGTTTTAATCACTATTCCACTAGATTATTGTATTTCAACATTTTAAGCAATCTTTTTTGCTCAAATGAAATTTACACCTGCTTTTATGATTTTTGACCCTGTTTTAACAACATACATAGCTAAGTATTAAGATAACTTAATTTATGTAGTAAGGGATACCTGAATGTAAGAATTCACACTCTATAGGGGGAAGAACAAAGGCAAATTTTGATAAAGAGATGTTCATATGGATTATTAAAACTGCGAAATGTGACCTTACCGTTCTGCATACCCACTGTCCCGGGCGAACCTCTGAAATGCGCCCATGGGGTCTGAGCCTGTGCTTAAGATGAATACCAGGGGAGTGTTGCATGACATATCTTGATACAGAGTAGCCAGGTCCACAGGTGGCGTCTCTATGAACTGTTTTCCAAGATTTTCTATCACAAAGTCTGTAAGAGCAAAAACCACCTGAAAATTGAAAAGAAAAAAACATTAAAAAAACAGTATGTTGGATGAAGATCCTTCATAATTTTATCCTATTTTTCCCCTTCAACTCCTCAGAGAGTGGCGCCCTGTGCTTCTGTACCTATTCTCTCTTCATTGGGTACATGTCTTCCTATAGACATAATTTGGTGGATTTGTACACTAAACATCTGCTGACAACCATGGTCCTTATGACCCGTTGAGCAAGAAGAACCATTGGGTAAGGGGAAAGTCTGTCATCATTCCATCTATCTACAGACCTCCTGTCTCCCCTTCCTTGCCTACTTCTGTCCTGTCCCTTTCACATTCTCATGAACTTTTCTTTCAGTCCCTACATTGTCTCTTTCTGCATTATCGATCTCTTCCTCTCTCTTTGATCTTCCTGTCATCATACAATTAGGCTTTACTGTATCCTTACAACCAAAATCAAAACAAAAGCTTTCCCCTTGATTGCAGCTACCCTCCCAGCTACTATTTCATTTCTTTGCTCCAATTCACCAGCCAACTTTTCAGAAAATTGACTCCATATCTTCTTTATCTCTTTATCTCTTATTTACTCATCAGCCTCTTCTGACCGTCCTTAGGAAGCAGCCTTAGCCTTGATGATCATGCCCATGCCTCGCCATTTCCTACCAATCTGTTTCTTTCACTGATCCCAACCTATCCTCACCTACCCCATTCCTGTTCTTGCAAACCTTGCCCCTCCCAAGCTCATGTGGAGCCTTTGTGTAAGACAGTAAAATATATCCCCTGTTCAAGCTACTTAATGTGCCAGAAAGCTGTCGTGATAAATATACAACATATAGTATCTATAATGTAAATGGCTCCCCAAAGGTTGTGCAGTGCACATCCCACACAATTTTAAGCAGCAGCTGTGCTTTAACCTTAGCCCTCCATTAGAAATTAACATTATTCTGTCCAAATAAGACTTAACATATATATATATATATATATTTTTTTAATGCTTTTTGGGGAGAGGGCATCCTGACTCGGTCCGGGGCCATGGCCTTGGATCACATCCTTCTGTAGTCAACCTGGGAAAAGGTGTGACATTATTCTGTCCAAATAAGACTTAACATATATATATATATATATTTTTTAACGCTTTTTGGGGAGAGGGCATCCCGACTCGGTCCGGGGCCATGGCCTTGGATCACATCCTTCTGTAGTCAACCTGGGAAAAGGTGTTCACATGCTTGCCCACGTAAGTTAGGATGTATTATGGTAGTAACTACAAAGGTGACATAGTCCCGAAGGAACTGCCATGCAATGGGGCCATTGGGGCTTAGTTCTAGCTGTGTCACTGTATGACTAAGTATAATTCAGTTAATCTTTCCAGCACCAATTCCTTTATTATTTTTATTTAAAAATGATTTGATTATATGAACTATTTGCTTCTTACTTTGCTAAAAAGTATTCCTAGAGTTTATAATAAATGACGACATACAAAGCACTAATAATTTATTTCTTGGAGCTGCTAGGTAAATAGCAAAATGGTAACACACTCATGAAATGCTTTTGAACTGAAAATATTACAGAAATATTTCTCTTGCCAACCAGACAAACTGTCATTAATATTATATAGAGATGTGGGTTTCCAATGGCTTTATCACAAGCTATTGGTTACATGTGCACTTTCTCATATGTATGAACTAATTTTCTTTATGAAACATTTCAATAATGCAGAAAATAAATTTACATAAAAACACCCTTGGTTAGGCACTAGTTAACCAATACAAACCTAGTAATACATATATCCAAGAACATGGTTAAATACATCATAGAATACATAAAGGACATATATCAGTCAAAGCTATTGAGCTGAGGGTTCCTGTAGAATTAGCATGCCGTTTCCTGTCTTTTGATTTGGCCTAGTGCTATTTGTCTCTCCAGGGATGTCCAGGGTTAAGGCTTTTTAGGTGGAGGGAGAGGCAGTCCAAAAGAAGTGAGTATGTATGCCAGCCCAGGAGTGTGTGCCTCGTTACCATTGCTAAATGGTCCTCCCACTTTCATACTAAGTGGCTTAGAGTTCTTTGCTGTTTACAATAGTGCATTAAAGATATTGTCCATGCAATAGACAACATAAGAACTCCTATCTCACTCACTCAGCCCAGAGGCTTCTTGGATTGTAATTGTTCTAGTCAGTGCAAGTGAAACAGGCCTGCTTCCTGATATTGAGCCCCTCAGGAATATAATGGCCTGAACAGAGTGCTCCCTTATGACTGAAAATATGCTGAGCTGGCAGAATATGGAATATTTCCTGGCTTGGCATTTCTTATTAGTTCTTCAGCTTCAGTTTGTGTGCACTCTGTATCTAAATATCCTCTCTTTCAGACTCTTTATCAGATTGCACTCCATCCGAGAAAGTCTTGTCATTCCACAGTGGACTTAACTCTAGTTATTCTGTGGTCTTTCTCTATGTGCTCCCCTGTCCATGCTCCTGTGGGATCGTAGATAGCTTGGTTCTCAGGGGGTCCTTCATATCACATGGCTGATCAACTTCTCCCCGTGACTCGTTTGGAATTTTGCTGTTTTTATTCTCATGAAAATCTCTATGGCAATAATGGCAAAAATTTGCTGTGGAAATGCTTCAGATTTCTGATAATCTCTAAGATCTAGATAGCCAGGCATTTCTTGAAGATCACCCTCTGCAAATCCCGTGTCTGGGTTGCAGGATCAGAGAATGTACAATCTCCTTCCTCTTTATCATTGAGTCCTTTCCTAGGAGTTTTTCTCACTTCTCCTTTTATAAATTGAGTTTCCCAGTTCTGACATATGTGACTCCATTACATTTTGCTTAGAGTCTTTTTCTAGCTCCTCTGCTTGATTCTTCACACAGTCTCTGGCTGAGTCTCTCAGAGCATTTTTCAGTTTCTCCTTCTGATCAGAATGCAATGGGCATTCCAATAGGAAATTCCTGAATTCAGAGGAATACTTTTTTGAAGGCATTGGTGGGTTGATGGTGCACAAATTTACCCCCGAGAGGCTCTGTGCCTGGGGATTTCTCACCCAGAGGAAGGGGGCAGTTTTGTTCTTTCCTTGTGATGAGAAAGTAAGCTTAAATATTTTGGAATGATGACTTCCAGCTCATCCTTCATAGTGACCAAACCCCATTAAAGCTATAGTGTATCAGATGAAGAATAAGGGCCCTGGGTGACCTACTGAAAATGTGCATTTCAACAGAATCCTGTGTTTACACTTCTTACCATCAAACTCAAGTTTCTGAGTCCTAGAGAAGAAATCGAGAGAATGTTGAATGGAATAAGGAGGTGTTTTTTTCCCCTGTAGAAGGTTGATGGATAGGCCATTAAACTGGCTGTAGGAACTACAGTACCTCAAACTTAAAATTAGTAATAATAATTATACATTTTGGTAGTAGCATTATCAGCAAAAATCCATAAAGGTAAACTTTCTTCCTCAAGTTCAGTATTAGTCTTCCATGATTTATTTAATTTTTCTATGTCTTTTTTCACCTGATCCAAACAGTGACTTAAAACAGTGTTTCTCTTGAGAGAGAAACACTCAACAAACTAGACATAGAAAAGACCTTCTTCAATCTGATAAAGGATGTCTATGAAAATTCCACAGCTAGCATCATACTTAGTGGTGAATGCTTGAATGCTTTTCTTCTAAGATCAGGAACAAGGCAAGGCTATCTGATCTCATAACTTCTATACAACATTGTACTGGAGGTTCTAGCCAGGGCACTTAGGCGAGAAAATGAAATAAAAGGCATCTGGATTAGAAAAGAAGAAATAAAATTATCTCTATTTGCAGATGACATAATTTTATAAAAAGAAAATGCTAAGGAACTCAGTCAAAATCTATTAAAACTAATGAACAAGTTTAGCAAGATTGCAGGACACAAAAATATTTAAAAATCAATTGTATTTTTATATAGCAGCAATGAAAAAACCAAGAATGAAATTGACTCAGTCTGTTTTGTGCTGCTATAACAGAATATCTGCGATTGTGTAATTTACAAAGAAAAGAAATTTATTTGGCTAATGGTTCTGGAGGCTGGAAGTCCCAAAGCATAGCACCAGTGTCTGGTGAGGGCCTTCGTGCTGCATCATCCCATGGCACAGAGTGAAAGGGCAAGAAAGGCTGAGAGAGCAAGAGAGCAAGAAAGGGCTGAACTCACTTTTATAACAAGCTCACTCTTGTGATAACCATCCCACTACTGTAACAACAACACTCATCTGTTCATGAAGGCAGAGCCTTCGTTACCCAATCACCTCTTTTTTTTTTTTTAAAATAAACACTTATTTGTACATCTTTCTGGATACAGTGTGTTGTTTCAATTCATGCAGATACTGCACAATGATTCACTTAGATAGCATAGTTTTATACACATTAATCCACCACTTTCTCTCCCTTCTGGCCTCTGGTAACCATTATTCTACTCTCTATTTCTATGAGAAGGACCTTTTAAAAAACGTTTAGAATGCACGTATGAGGGAGACCACATGTATTTGTCTTTATGTGCCTGACTTACTTCATTTAACATGATGGTTTCCAGTTCCATCCATGTTGCTGCAAATGATAGAATATCATTTCTTTTTATAGCTGGAGAGTGTTCCATTGTGTATACATTTTTTATACACTGTGTATACAGTTTTTTTATCCATTCATCCATTGATGGATATTAAGGTTTATTCCATCTCTTGGCTATTTTGAGTAGCATTGTAATAAACATGGGAGTGCAGGTGTGTTTTTGACATATTGATTTCATTTCCTTTGGGTCAGTAGAGGGATAGCTGAGTAGTGTTATAGCTGGGTAGTAAGGTAGATCTATTTTTAGTTCTCTGAGGAATCTCCAAACTGTTTTCCATAATGGCTGTACCAATTTACATTCCCACCAACAATGCAGAGGGATTCCCTTTTCTCTGCATCCTCACCAGTATTTGTTACTTTCTGTCTTGTTGATAATAGACATTCTAACTGGGGTCAGATGATATCTCATTGTAGTTTTAATTTGCATTTCCCTGATGATTAACGATCTTGAGCATTTTTTTCAAGTGCTTGCTGGCCAATTGTATGTCTTCTTTTGAGAAATATGTTTGGGTCCTTTGCCTATTTTTAAATTGGGTTATTTGTTTTTCTGCTGTTGAGTTGTTTGAGTTCCTTATATATTCTGGATATTAGACCTTTGTCTGAGTGTAGTTTGCAAACACTTTCTCCTATTCTGTAGGTTGTGTCCTCACTTTGTTGACAGTGTCCCTTGTTGTGCAGACCTCTCCCTTCCCTTTCCCCCTTCCCCCTCTATTTACCCTAGATTTCTTCTCTCCTTCTGAAAGACTAATGGTTACTCTGTTGTTTTGTTGCCTAGATGATCTGTCCAATGCTGAGAGGTGTGTTCAGGTCCACCAATATTATCATAGAGCAGGTGCTTCTTCTGTCACTCTGGAATGGGCTTTGTGGAGAGAGACATCCTCTTCTTTTCTTTGGTCTGTGCTGGAGACTCTCCTTGTGTCAATGTATTCCAGTGGCTGGCAGACCATCTGCATGGTGGTTGTGGTGTCCAGGTGCTTTTGCAGCAGCCGTGTTTATTGTGGTGGCTGTGGTGGGCCACCTATGTGGAGGTGATGTTTTTGGCATACTCCTTGGTGCTGGTGGTGTGCCTGGTTGTGGGAGTGGGGTCTGGTCCCTGGTTCTATGCCTCAGGTCCCTAGGCAGGCCCCAAGGCACTGGTGGTGTGTCTGGTTGTGTGGTGGGGTCCAGTCCCTGCTCTATGCCTGAGGACCCTGGGCGGGCCCCGAGGTGCTGGCACTGTGCCTGGTTGTGGGAGGGGGACCTGGTCTCTGGCTTCATGGTTCATGTCCCCAGGCAGCCACTGAGGCACTGGCAGTGTGCCTGGTCAGGAACTAATTTTTTGTCCTTTGCTTACTTCTAAAGTGGAGGGACTTCCTGTGGGGACCAGTACTTAAGCTCTGTGGTTGAGCTAAATTGCTGCTTTGCTGCTGCTTCCCTAGGGAAGGCTTTTTGTGCAGCTCAGGTTATAACGGTTGACTTTATAGGTACTTCTGGCTCTCCAGAGACCCTGTGCACCTGGATTGTGTAGAAACACTGGTCTGGGCCTGAGTCTTGTCAGCAAACTGCACCCCCTGCAGATCTGCATTCCTGACCAGTCTCCTCTGAGTGGTCCTATGCTGATTGGGGTGCAGATCAGTTGTCCTTGCTCTGCCCTAGTTTTCCCCCAGTGGGCCTGTTTCCCCCACCGCCTGTGCTGCAAACACTTCCCATGGGGTAGGCTGTGCACCAGTCCCTTGTGATGACTCACCAGCCTCTGAGTGGATCCTTTTTTTCAGTTATGGTTCCTGACTCCTATGTGGGTCCACGGAACCCTATAAGTGGTCTTGCTGACCTGGGGCCCACCAATGCCCTCTTCTGCCCTGCAGCCTCCAAGCAACTTCTTCCAAAGGGCACAGCTATGGCTTTTGCTTGCTCCTGCTCCATGTACTTAGCAGCTCCAGCCTGGAAGTGGCTGTGGCTCAATATGCCCCTCACAGTTTTTTCTTTCTCTCATCATGGTCTCTCCTGCCTTCTAGCACTCCATGTCACTCCTTCATTCCCCTGAGCTCTAGTATCCCCAGCTTGGCTCTCGTTGCTCTTTAATAGTTGTAAATTAGTTGAATTGTGGGAGAGAGTAACACTGTGGAGTGTCTATTCTGCCATATTGACCACAAGTCTAGTCCAACTTTAAAACAGGAAGTTCTCTGCTAACTACATTTCTGTCGTTATTAAGTACCCACAAGACACTAAAAACTTGTTTATGCTTTTTGTTTTTAATTCTTCCCTCCCAATCTTGCTTGATCGCCATCTTGACCAGAAGCCTCAAGTAACATCTTTTAATATTTGATATGTCTTATATGGTCATTGTATTTATTGTTGTCTTGTTAGATTTGTCCTTTAGTCTTCAACTAAGGATGTAAGCAGTTTATGCACCCACAGCCCCTATGACATTGCAGTATTCTGAGGTTGTCTGTGAACTTACTTTACTCATGAATTATGTACCTTTAAATGTTTTCCTATTGCTTCTTAGCATCATCTTCTTTTAGATTGAGGAACTCCCTTTAATATATCTTGTAAGGCAGGTCTAGTGCTGATGAATTAC
This sequence comes from Galeopterus variegatus, assembly GCF_000696425.1. NCBI lineage: Eukaryota > Metazoa > Chordata > Mammalia > Dermoptera > Cynocephalidae > Galeopterus > Galeopterus variegatus. The sequence goes on along the minus strand of NW_007726400.1, from coordinate 193,211 downwards.
CTTAGCTTTTATTTGTCTGGGAAAGACTTTATTTCTCTTTCATATCTAAAAGTTAGTTTTGCTGGATAGAGAATTCTTGGCTGACAATCTTTCTCCTTCAGTGCTCCGAATAGCTCATCCCATTCTCTTCTGACCTGGAGGAGTTCTGCTGAGAAATCTGCTGAGAAATGTATTGGGGCTCCATTGAATATTATGTGTTTCTTTTCTCTTGCTGCTTTCAGTGTCCTTTTGCTGTCTTTGGTTTTTGATAATTTGACTATGATGTGCCTTGAGGTGTTCCTCCTTGGATTAAATTTGATTGGTGACCTCTGAGCTTCCTGTACCTGGATGCTGCCATCTTTCCTGGTACTTGGGAAATTTTCAGCCATTAGTTCCATGAATATGCTTTCCACATCTCTTTGTTTTTCCTCTCCTTTTGGTATGTCAATTATGTGGAGGTCATTTCACTTGAGGGAGTCCCATATTTGCTGTATTTTTGTTACATTTTCCTTTTTTTTTTCTTTTTCTTCTTCTTGATAATTTCATATGTTTGAGTTTGCTGATTCTTTCCTTGGTTTGATTAAGTCTACTGTTGGAGCTTTCTATGGAGTTTTTCAGTTCAGATACTGTAATCTTTATTTCTAGAATTTCTACTTTTTAAAAAATTGATTCCTTTGTCAAGTATCTCATTCTGCTCCTGAGATGTTTTCCAGATATCATTTAATTTTCTATCTGTATTTTTTGTGACTCCCTGAACATCCTTAAGTGTGTTATTCTGAATTCTCTGTCAGATATTTCCTAAATTTGCCATTCCTCTAAGTCCATTGCTGGTGCTTCATTTGTTTCCTTTGATGGTGTAATATTTCTCTGTTCTTTCTCTCTCTTTGTGTTTTTACATTGATGCCTGGGCATTCGAAGAGACTACTACTTTTTCTAGGTTTTAAAGGTGTTCTTTGGTGGTATTAGACCTTTATTGGCTAATCTCAGAGTTTTGTCTCTTTTTTTTTTGTTTTTTCAGTTCATGTTGGATTATTAGCTATCTCCACCACTTAAATGCTGCATTGAAACTAATTTGCTGTCCTTTGGTTAGTTCTAAAATTTGGGGAACTTCCTGTGGGGACCAACACTTGAGCCCTGTGGTTGAACTAAGTTGCTTCTTATTGATGATTCTCTGGGGAAGTCTTTTTAGATTCTCAGATTTTAATTGTTGGCCTTTGAATCACTTGCAGGTGTTGTTAGGTCAGATACACCTGGGGTACGTAGAAATTCTGCGCTGGGACTGAGTCTCTCCAGCAAACTTCACCTCTTGCAGTTCTACTGCTCTGACCAGTCTCCACTAAGTGGGCCTGTGCTGATCAGAGGGCAGATTAGCTGTCCACGCTGTACCCCAATGATCCCCTGGTGGGCCCAGCCTTCCCCTCATACTCCAAATGCTTCTTTTGTGGTGGGCTAGGATGGGTCCCTCCTGACGACTCACTGGCCTCTTGGTAACTCCTTTCTTCAGTCGGCGGCAGCTTTAGTGGGTCCACAGGAATATTATCAGTGGTCTCATTGGCCTGGTAGCTGGTATAGCATGCTCTGAGGCCCTCTTCTCCCCTGCAAACTCCAACAACTTCATGCAAGGGGCTCAGCTGCAGCTTTTGCCTGCTCCTGCTTCATGTGCTCAATGGGCTGGCTCTGAGGTGGCCAGGGCTTGAATTTGTTGGAGCAGCTCCTTCTTCTTGCTGTGGCTTCTCCTGCCTTCACGAACTCTGTGGGTCTCTCCTTCTCTTCCCCTAAGCTCCAGAGGTCCTAGTTAGGCAGTCTGTGCTTTTTAATAGTTGTGAATTGATTGGTTGTGGGGGAGAGTGTCACTGTCTTGGTGATGTCACTCTCCTCTCAACATTTATTAGGCCAATTTTGTTTCATTGATACACCTACCCACTCCTTCAGCTCCCAGGATTATTTTGAGGCTCTCATTCATCATATCATCTTATCCTTAAGTAATTCAGTATATTTCTATAAAACAAAGAGTCTTTAAAAAAGTATAATCACAGTACTGCAATCATATCTGAAAAAAATAATAATTCATTAAAATCACCAAATATGTATTCAGTGTTACCTTTCCTTAATTAAATTATAAACATGCATTTGTATGTTCAAGTAATAGCAAGTTTATTTATTTTTTTGTTGCTGGCTAGTAAGGGGATCTGAACCCATGACCTTGGGATTATAAGGCTGTGCTCTAACCAACTGAGCTAACCGGCCAGGTAAAATCAGGATCTAAATGAGGCTTATACATAGAGATTGGCTGATTTCTCTCCTAAGTCCCTTCTAATCTGTAAACTTCATCCTTCATCTCCTTTTTCCCCTTGCAAAACAGATGAACAAACAAAAAACCAAATAAATAAACAAAATGTGTTGCTGAAGAAACCAGATAGTATGTCTTGCAAAACTTTTCAGTCGAGAATTTTCTAGCTTCAATGTCTTAATGTCTAAAACTCCCTTTTCTTTGGGACTCATGCTGTCTAGTTACCCTCTCGTTTTTGTCACCATTCAACCTGGTAGCCACTGTCCATATTCAATGAAAACTTTCCACCTGGCTCACAACCCTCCTTTCTATTATGTCTGTTCTATTGAACAAAGTGTTACTAATTTATCAACTGCATCACAGGCATTGTCTTGCCATTATTCAATGTGAGGCACCAAGTAACAAGCTGATAGAGTACTTGTTATCTCATGGGAATTACGCCAGCAAGGCTGGCTTCCCATTTGCCTGTCTCCCCCTTCTCCTTCTCCTTGAGACCTGAACTTTGAATGAACCCGTGACCCTGAGAACTTTGTAAAGGAGGACTTTAAGCTCTTAGTTTGCTGATAAGTAGTTAGCCATGAACCTTCAAGTGCCATGGCAACAGAAAGTGTTCTATAAACAGCTTTGTACCAGACATAACTGCCTTAATCAGCATAATATGTTATTTTTACTGGCTTATAAAAAGAACCTAAAATAAACTAAGGTGCTTCTCAGGCCAGCAGCTTGGGAAACCCTCCTGACCCCATAAACATGACTCTTCGTTAATTCTTGTCTCCCCTTGGGTACTGGTCCTCTACAATCCAAGATGACACAACCCAAGTTCAGGCTCCATGTGGTCATTCAACATTCTAACCTCACAGTTCCTTCTTCCCATGACACTTCATTCTCCTAGTGTTCTTCCTGCCTCTCTATTCCTTCCTTCTCATGGGCTCCTCATCCTTTCTCTCTGCCTTTTAAAAGTTGGTGCTTGTCAGAGTTTCATCTGTTGCTCACCTGTCCTCTTATTCCGTTAGGTGTTATTCCTCTACAATACCAACAACTCTCATCTCTATTTCTAACCCACATTTCTCTCTAGAGTTTCTTACCCATGTACGATCTGGATTCCAGACTGCTATCCACTCTGATAGCTGACAGGCACTGTAGACTCTGACATCTTTCTCTCATGCATTTCTCCTATAATGTTTGCATAGTTGATGGTAAAACTATCATCTTTGGCACCCAAGCAGAAACTGAGAGCCACACCAGTTGCTTCATTTCCACATCCCCCCTCATCTCTCCAATCTACTACCTCGGCCTTAATTGAGGCTGCCATAATTTCTTACACAGACTACTTTGATAGTCTTCAAACATGTCCTGATCAACATGATTTTGGATTCTTCAAATGCCTCCTCTCCATTGTTGCCAAGATCTGAAAGGCCTATCGATTCCCTGCTAAAGCCCTCCAACAGACCCCTGTCTTTTCTGGCAGTTGGCACAAGTGTCCTGATGGTACACACCAGGGAAAGGGTGGCCAGGTCCTTGGTTGGCTCTTCAGACTTTTGTTTAATCATTTTTTATATAAAATATTATGTTCTAGTAATAACATGAAGTCTCTCTTTTTTTTAAAGCCACCTCCCCAACTTGGCCATTGTCTCAAATAAATTTATGAATCATAACCAGCTGGTGAGCTTTAGGAGAAAGAATATAGCACAATCCTTTAATTAAATAAAAATAACCCTACCTTTTCTTCTTTACAACATTTAATAAGGATTAGCTTTTGGAAAGAACTCAATTCTGGACTCCAAAAATTTTGTTTTGTGGTGGCCCATTCCTGTGTCATGAATTGCTCTTCCTGTTTCATTTTCGAATAGCCTTCCCATTCCTGTGGGTTAATAAAAGTCTCAAAAGATCCTGGAAACACAATTTTAAAAGACACTTTCATTAGAGTTGCTTTGACTTTGAAATTGGGAATTAAAGAAAGATCTGTACATTTACTATTAGCTTTAACCACAAAACTTAAATACATTTACTCTCCCCTACTCAACTGAATCAAAAATTAAAGAATTTAAAGTGGGACCAGAAAACAAAATCCAAGAGCAAACCACTTACAAAAAACAAAAATAAAACAAAATAACAGAGAGGTTAAAAATAAAAGGAGAGGCTTCTAGTCAAGATGATGGAATAGATGGTCCCCAGCATCACTCTCTCCCATAAATCAACCAATTTACAATGATTAAAATGCAACAGCCCCCTCCCACAACCAGGCACACTGCCAGCACCTTGGGGCCTGCCTGGGGTCCTGAGGTATGGATCTGGGGACCAGACCCCCCCACAACCAAGCACACTGCCAGGGCCAAGGAGTATGCTAAAAACATCACCTCCATGTGGGTGGCCCACCACAGCCACCACAACAACCACAACTGCTGTGAAAGTGACTAGATGCCATTACCACCACACAGATGTTCCTCCAGCCACTAGACTGCATTGACACAAGGAGAGTTGGCAGCAGAGACCAAAGAAAAGAAGAGGATGTCTCTCTCCACAAAGCCCATTCCAGAGTGACAGAAGAAGCATCTGCTCTATGATAGTATGGGGGGACCTGAACACCCCTCTCAGCATTGGACAGATCATCTAGGCAAGAAATCAATAGAGTAACCATTACTCTTTCAGAAGAAGAGAAGAAATCTAGGGTTATCACAGGGGGGAGGAGTGAAGGAAAGGGGGATGGGGAGAGATTGGACAAGGGGCATAAAAATAAGTATGATTTGTAACAATATATGTGCTAGTAATATTGATTTGATCAACATATGCCAACGCTGAACCCCTAAAATATGTATAATCAATTATGATTCAATAAAAATTAAAAAAAAAAAGAAAAGAGCAATGACAGCCAAGCTGGGGCCACTAGAGCTCAGGGGAAGAGGAGGAGAGACCTATGGAGTGCATGAAGGTGGGAGAAGCCATGATATGAGAAAGAAAAAAACACCAACCATTTCATGCTGTGGAAACTTTAAGGAAGGCTGGAGCTGCTGAGCGCAGGGAGCAGGAGCTAGCAAAAGCCGCAGCTGTGCCCTTCAGATGAAGTTGCATGGAGGTAGCAGGGGAGAAGAGGGCCTTGGTGGTCCCCAAGCCAGCAGTACCACCAACAGGGTTTCTGTGAACCCATATAGGACCGAGGAGCCACAGCAACTGAAAAAAAGGAGCCACTCAGAGGCTGATCTCGAGGGACCAGAGCATGGTCTGTCCCATGGAAAGTGTTTGCAGCACTGGCGGTGAGGGAGATGGGTCCACCAGGGGAACACTAGGACATAGCAAGGACAGCTGATCTGCCCCCCAATCAGTGCAGGACCACTCAGAGGAGACTGGTCAGGAATATAGAATTGCAAGGGGTACAGTTTGATGAAAAGACTCAGGCCTAGACCAATGTTTCTATACAACCCAGGTGCACCAGATTTCACCAGATCTGGTAAGTAACTATAAAGTCAACCATTAAAACCTGAGCTGCACCAAAAGCCTTCCCTAGGAAATCATCAGCAAAGCAGCAATTTAGCTCAACCACAGAGCTCAAATACTGGTCCCCACAGGAAGTCCCTCCACTTTAGAAGTAAGCAAAGGACAACAAATTAATTCCAGCATGGAGTTTAAGTGTTGGGAACAGCAAATAATCCAACACAGAAATGAAAGAAAAGACAAAATACCCACAACCAGAGACACAGTTTGATAACTAGTAAAGGTCTCATTTCACCAAAGAACACCTATTACACCTAGAAGGACTGGAAGTCCCCTGGGCTACCAGCCAGAAAGAGGGGAGGGCTGGGGGCCTCAGCCTTGCCCCTGATACCCCCAACCAGTCCCAATGATGAGGGCCTCAGGCCGTAGCCGCACCCCCCCAACAAGTGCAACCACCCCAGCGATGACCACCGAGCCACTGCAGGAAATGCCCTGGGCTCTCTCAAGTCAGGGTGGTGGTGGGGCCAAGGGCCTTGCCCACGTACCCCCTTCATGAACAACCAGCCCAGCCATGACCATCGAGCTGGGGCAGTGGGGGAAGACGGCCTTGGTCATGTCCCCCCCTGACTAGCAACCAGCGCAGTGACAACCACTGAGCCACCACAGGAGGTGCCCCAGGCTCTCCCAAACCAGGGTGGTGGGGGACCGAGGGTCTCGGCCATGCTCTCCCACGCTCAACCAGCCCAGTGACGACGAGCAAACCTCAGCAAGAAGGGCCTCAGGATCCTGAGCTGGAGTGGTGGGGGGTGAGGGCTATTGCCACACCCCCTTGACATCTGCACCCAGCCAGGCAATAACCAAGCCACCACTGGAAGCCCCCTGGTCTCCCCTGTGGGAATGTGGGGAGTGCCATAGGCCTTAATCCTGCCCCTCCTCCTTCCTCCTTCTTCCATCCCATTTCCTTTCCCTTTCCCCTCTCCCTCTCCCTCTCAACTGCTCTGCAACAACATCATAGAATATAAAAAGTAATATTAATAAAATTAAAAAAAAATAAAAATAAAAGGACACACAGAGATACATCAAGCAAATGTGAGCAAAAAGAAGATTGAAGTGATGAGTAATATTGGATAAATTAGAATTCAAGGCACACAAATGGGACAAAATAGGTCAAGTTATATTAATTAAAATGCAAATTCTATAATAAAAACACAATATAATGAAGCTATATGTGCCAGAAAATAGCACAAAAGTACATCAGTCACTATTGGAGGAAGAAGAAAAAGCAGAAAAAAACATAACAGTGGTGGAAAATAACATGCAATTATCACTTCATGACAGATGAAGTAAATTCAAAATTCTGGAGGATATAATTTGTATTTTTTTTTTTTTCAGTGGCTGGCCAATTCAGGGATCCGAACCCTTGCAGTGTAACCAACTGAGCTAACTGGCCAACTCTGGCATATATAATTTGAACAGTATAAATAATAGACAAATAAATTGACATATATACTTCATGCAATAATAAACAGAATATATCATCTTTCCCCCCCACCTCTCAGCCATAGAATATTTATAAGAAATTATCGTGCATTTTATATGAAGGTTAGGATCATAGTTAGCTCTTACAACGCTTGTAACATATAGTAAGAATTAGCATTGAAATTTCTATAGGTGCAGGATGCCTGGTGTTTCTCAGCCATAGAATATTTATAAGAAATTATCGTGCATTTTATATGAAGGTTAGGATCATAGTTAGCTCTTACACGCTTGTAACATATAGTAAGAATTAGCATTGAAATTTCTATAGGTGCAGGATGCCTGGTGTGCTATAAACTTCACAGAAAGCCAACACAGTCAGTGTGTTCTTCAGTGATGAAACACATTCCCTGGGCTGAACATTAGGTAAAACTGTTGACTTGCATTTCAGGCTGGAAAACTATTTTCTCTAGCTGGCCGGCTGGAGCTCTCCTCTGAGGGCCTAATAACAGCAATCAAAGAGCTGATGACACTTCAAAATTTAGTGACACTTATGACCATGGCCCTGGAGTAGTGTTCACCTTTGCAAGACGTCTAATTTCTCTATGTACTATAGACAGTTACATGGACACACCATGCCACAGTGCTCTTTAGTTGAAGGTGGTTGCATAACTCTGAGGACCAGGTAGCAGAATCATTCATTTCTAAAGGACTACTTTTCCCCTGAGGTTCTCATTATTTATTGTATAATCACTAGGACTCTGGCTAATAAAACAGAATCTAATAATTCATATTTTAAATGGTAACTCTCAACTAATAGGACACAATGCACTTAGAAATCATAAAAGACAAAAGATTAAGACCATTAGGAAGTTTTTGAAGGTAAGAATGACAGTGGAATTAATTATGAAACATTACCTGCAAAGATCTAAAACTCATTTTTAGAACACCAGCCATCCTGGCATACATGTATTGCAAACTTCTATAATTCTGTAGTATTTCTGGAATAAACCTTGAAATTTAACAAATGAAAGCAGGAAAGTTTTTTCATATTGCTGAAATTTTAGTCCTAATTGATAGGGATAACAACGGTGCCTTGCATTAAAAAATAATGAGTTATCCCCAGAGTTACTTTGCTTTTCAACTTCCACACTTCCCTCTTTCTTTGCCTCTGTGTAGATGAGGCTCCATCTAGCCCGTTCTGTTTATGGGTCTGTCTTTAACTGTCCATCTCTGGGCTTCTCCTATGAGTATTTTTCTTTTTGTGTTCTACCTTTTCCTCTAGCCGTCTTGTTTAACTGGTGCATAATATAGAAACACAATTTTTATTTGATGCGTTTATTGAAGAGCATTTTTTCTTAGTCTTTATTTAGAAGTCAAATGAGTATATTAGGATCCCAGGAATTCTGGTTCATGTAGACTTTAAACCACCACTTACTGGATATATTTAGTTAAATAAATATAAATATTAGAAGTATAAGAGTAATTACTTAAAAAGTAGAAATAGAACTTCAAGTCAGTAGAGGGGGAAATAAATAAAAAGAGTGTGGACAACCCACCTGAAGTCAAGAAAGAAGAAAAAAAGGAAGCAAAGAAAAAGCCTGGAAAAAGATCCCTAAAAATACAATGATAGAAGTCAGTCAAAACTGATCAGTTTCTCAATTTCATTAATATTGACATTTTCGACCAAGTAGTAATTTGTTGTGGAGGGGTGTTCTGAGCATTGTAGGATATTTAGCTGTTTCCCTGGCCTCTACCCAGTAGATGCCAGTAGCACCAGCCCAGTGTGGCAAACAAAAATGTCTCCAGACATTACCAAATGTCCCTTAGGGGACAACATATTCCCCAGTTGAGAAAAACTGAAATATATCAATAACCATAATAAATACAACTGGATTAAAACTTGCCTGTTAAAAAAGACATTCACACTCCTCAAAACACAACAAAATCCCACTAACAGTATATCAGAAGCAAGATGATGACACAAAAGAATTGAAGTGGAGTGTAGAAATATATAGAGGGGAAATACCAGCCAAAAGAATAGTATTAATGTTATAATATTAATATTAGAAAATATATTTTAAGGGCTGGCTGGCTAGCTCAGTTGGTTAGAGTGTGGTGCTGACAACACCAGGGTCCAAGGTTTGATCCCTGTACTGTCCAGCCACCACAAAAAACAAACAAATGAAAAAACAAAAAATACATTTTAAGGCAAAAAAGCATTTTTCAGAGTAAAGAGGAATATTATTTAGTAAAAAAGGAACAGTTTACTAGGAAGATAATAATTCTAAATCTATTTGTATATAATAGCACACTATCACAAAGTATAATGGGAAAAATTCCAAAATTACAAAGGGAAATTGCCATAGCGGAAAGCCTCAATATACTTCTCCTAGACTTTGACAGATCAAGTATAAAAAACATTAGTAAGAATTTGTATATAATAGCACACTATCACAAAGTATAATGGGAAAAATTCCAAAATTACAAAGGGAAATTGCCATAGTGGAAAGCCTCAATATACTTCTCCTAGACTTTGACAGATCAAGTATAAAAAACATTAGTAAGATAAACACCACAATTAATAAGTTTGAGCTGTAGGTCACATATGGAACCCTGCATCCAAGAAATAACATCCATGGAACATTTTACATAAAACTGAACATGACCTAGGGTACAAAAAAAGTCTAAATGATTGCAAAAAATCAATTTTAAAGCAAACCATGAGCATAATTTCCATAATATGATTAAATTATAAACAGTAAAGAGATGGTCCCCCAAATCCTAAATGCTTTTGAACTAACAAGTGTACTTTTAGAATTGAAATGGCTACATATTAAAACTTGTGGGGAAAATTAATAAAGAACGTTATAATTCAGAGCAGTGGTTACTTGGGAGAAAAGGGAAAGTGGGAGCCTGAGGGGATCCTGGGATGCTGGTACTGTTCTACTTCTTGATTTGGGTGGTGGTTCATATCCATATGATAGTAAATAGATTTGTGCACTTTTTTGTATGTATAGTTTGTGATAGTAAATCAAGTTGTACAATTTTGATTTGTGCACTTTTTTGTATGTATGTTTTCAATAAAAAAGTTAAAAAAGATACAGGATGCAGCTGAAGCAATACTTAGAGGTAAATTTACACCTTTAAAATGGATGTAATAATAAATATGAAATACTGAAAATTCATGGGCCAAGCATTCAACTCAAGAATTGTGACAAAAAGCAATTCACATGGGCTGGCCCGGTGGCGCACTGCTACAGTGCGCCACTTGGGAGCACGGTGGCGCTCCCGCCGAGGGTTCGGATCCCACATACAGACCGGTTCCCGCTCACTGGCTGAGCGAGGTGTGGGCGCAACACCGAGGGTTGCGATCCCGTTGCCGGTCCGGTCCGGTCTGGGCGCGACACTGAGGGTTGCGATCCGTTGCCGGACACGAAAAAAGACAATGTGGCAGTAAGTAGCCAGGGAACTTCAGGCTTAGGCAGGCGTTCCTATTTGAAGACAGAAAGAAAATGAAAAATAATTCACGAAGACAACCAAAATATCCACTTTCTCCTTGTCTGAGTGAAAAATCAAGCTCTAATAGTTTGTTAAAAATAACCATTTTCCTAGGACAATTAATAAGATATGGTAAAAAAAAAAATAGTGTTGAATCAACTCTACCTGTGGACCTTTGCACAGAAGTGCAGCTTACGAAAAATTTTCAGGTTGACATTTACAGAATGTGAAGTTAATCTGGTGAAAAGTTAAAATTAAATCTGTTGTCTACTTCTAGCCTGTTCTCCAATATCCCTCACCAGTCTCTTCTCACTTCCTGAATATTCTTATGGTTAATAATTTTTGTTCTACAGAACTAGTCTCCAAATTAGATTCCCAGATGTTCTCACCCCTAGAAGATGGGGAAATCTGGGTGGCTATGCAAAATGTAGCAAGAAAAGTGGCAATCTCATTCCAACTGTGATGAGTGAATATCTAATCATTTCAGACATTCCTAGAAATTTTGGGGGAAAGTATTATGCCATCTGGCAATATTCCATGAAGCACTTACATGTGGGAAAACAGTGTTAGAAGAGACAGAGAAACAGCTGTGATTGCTGACAAACTAGTCCTTTGAAAATTTCCTGAATATATGCCTGGAATTCTGTACTACATTTTAAAATGTGTTTATTGAGGTACAATTCACATACCATGCAATTCACTCCTTTAAAGCATACAATCTGATGATTTTTGTATATTCACAGATATGTACAACCATCACTATAGTCAATTTTAGAACATTTAATCTCCTTAAAAAGAAAGTGTGTACACTTTAGCTTTTCCTCATTGTCCTCCAGACCTAAGTGACTACCAAACTAATTTCTGTCTCTATAGATTTGCCTATTCTGGACACTTCATATAAAACAAATCTTATAATATTAGGCTTTTTGTGACTGACTTCTTAGCTTAATGTTTTCAAGATTCACCCATGCTGTGGTATGTATCAGGACTTCATTCCTTCTTATGGTTGAATAATATTCCTTGTATGGATGTACCACATTTTGTTCATCCATTCATCAGTTGGTGGACATTTGGCTTGTTTTTACCTTTTGACTAGTATAAATAATGCTGCTATACATATCTGTGTCCAACTTTTTGTGCAGACATATTTCTTCATCTCTCTTTGATATACACTTCGTAGTGGAATTGCTGGATCATATGGTAATCCTATGTTTAATTGTTTGCCAGACTGTTTTCCAAAGCAGCTGCACCATTTTTCAATCCAGTTACTAGTTTATGAGGGTTCTGATTTCTCTACATTCTCATCAACACTTGTTATTTCTGTCTTTTTGATCATAGCCATCCTGGTGTGTGCGAAGTGGCATTTCCTTATGGTTTTGATTTGCACTTCTCTGATGCATGACGACATCAAACATCTTTTCATGTGCTTATCAGCTTTCCTTGGATAAACATCAATTCAGATCCTCAGTCTATTTTTAAATTGGGTTGTCTTTTTATCATGGAGTTGTAAGAGTTCATATATGTATATATTTAAAACCAGAACATTTATTATGTGACTAATTATTGAAATTCTTAAGATAAACTGGATGCTGAAACAGTTGCTGTCTTGGGTTTAGGTGTTGTTCCTTTATGGGATCCATGCCTGAAACTGCGTTATACAATTTCTAGGTGCTTCATTGTACCAGTCCCAGTGGTATTTTTAGTCTTGGTACTCCAGTTATGTTTTTTCGTACACTTAGCAGGATAGCCACATTTGCCACAGGTCAACTTCTGAAGGTGGTAGGCCTTAGAACCACAGAAGTGGCACAACGTGTGTGTTTTATTTTGATGCTTTCCAAATGATGACGTTCCCTTCATCATCTCTCTTCTGTGGCTAAAACCAAAGGGACTGGAAGAGAAGGCACTTTTGCTATATCATAGTTCTTTACATATTGTAGATACACGTCCTTTATCTGATATATGATTTGTAAATATTTTCTCCTATTCTGTGGGTTGTCTTTTCACTTTCTTGATGGTATGCTTTGATCAACTACCAGTTGATCTATTTTTTTCTTTTTGCTCATGTTTTTGGTATCTTATCTAAAGATCCATTATGAAATCTGAGGTCATGATTTACTCTTATGTTTTCTTGTAAGAGTTTTATAGTTTTTCGCTCCTATATATAGGTCTTTGGTCCACTTCAATTTTTATATATGATGTGACATAAGGGTCCAACCTCTCTCTTTTGCACATGGCTGGATATCCTGTATAGCTGATCCAGCATTATTTGTTGAAAAGACTACTCTTTTCTCATTGAGTAGTCTTGGCACCCTTGTCAAAAATTAGTTGACCATAGACATGTGGTTTTATTTCTGGACTCTCAATTATATTCCATTTATCTGTATGTCTATCCTGTATTACATTGTTTTGATAACTGTTCCTTTGTAGTAAGTTTTGAGATAGGAAAGTGTAAGTCCTTCTACTTTGTTCTTTTTCAAGAATGTTTTAGCTATTCTGGATACCTTGCAATTGCATTTGAATGTTACAATAAACTTGTAAATTGCTACAAAAAATCATGGGGCTTCTGATATGGATTGCATTGAATCTATTAATCAATTTGGGGAGTATTGCCATCTTTTCAACATTAATTCTTTGATCCATGAACATAGTATGTTTTCTTATTGATTTAGGTCCTCTTTAATTTCTTTAAACATGTTTTGTAGTTTTAGAGAATGTTCTGAACTTCTTTTCTTAAACTTATTTATAAGTATTATTTTCTTCTTGATGTCATTGAAAACAAAATTGTTTTCTTAATTTCATTGGCATATTTTCCATTGCAAGTGAAATACAAATAAATTTTGTATATTGATCTTGTATCTTGCAACCTTGTTGAACTTGTTTATTAATTCTAGTAGTTTTTTTTAGTAGGTTTCTATATACAATATTTCTTCCTTTCCAATCTGAATGTCTTTTATTTTATCTTCTTTCCAAATTGATTGACCTCGCAAGAACTTTCAATACAATGTTGAATACAAGTGCTTAGAGTGGACATCCTTATCTTGTTTCTGATCTTAGGGTGAATGTATCCAGATTTTCAACATTAAGTATGTTGTTAACCTTGGATTTTTATATATGCTCTTTGTCAGGTTGAGGAAGTTTTCTTCCATTAGTTTCTTGATGGTTTTTATGATGAAAGAATGTTAAGTTATGTCAAGTCCTATTTCTGTTTCTACTAAGATAATCATGTGCTTTTTTCTTTTTTATTATATTTATGGTGAATTATACTAATTAATTTCCAGAGGATAAATTAAGCTTGCATTCCTGGGATAAATTCTACTTGGTCATGGTGTATAATTTTTTAAATATGTTGCTGAATTCAGTTTACTAGTATTTTATTGAGATTTTTTGCAGTCATACTCAAAGAGACACTGGTCTGTAGTTTTTTTTTCTTGTAATGTCTTTGTTGGTTTTGGTATCAGGGCAATGCTGGCCTCATAGAAGCCAGAATTCTCTTGGAAGAGTCTTAAAATTTTAGATAGAAATCAGTGGTGAAGTTATCTGTACCTAGGCTTTTCTTTGTTGTAAGATTTTTGATTACTAATTCAATCCCTTCACTTGTTAGGGAACTAGACAAATTGTCTATTTCTTCTTGACTCAGTTTTGGTAGGTTGTGTTTTTCTAGGAAGTTGTTCATCTCATGTAATTAATCTAATTTACTGACATACAATTTTTTTATAGTATTCCTTTTAAATTCTATTTGTTTCTGAAAGGCCAGTAGTAATGATTTCTATTCATTTCTGATTTTAGTAGTTTCAGCCTTTTCTCTATTCTTCTTGTGTGGTCTAGCTAAATGTTTGTCAATCTGGCTGATCTTTTCAAAAAACCAGCTTTTGGTTTTATTAATTGTCTCTATTGCTTTTGTATTCTCAATATCATTAATTTCTCTACGTATTGTTTTCTACCATCTGTTAGATTTAGTTTTAGTTTGCTCCTTTTTTACCCAGTGTCTTAAGGAGGAAGTTTAGGTTATTAATTTGAGATCTTTCTACTTTCCTAATACAGGCATTTACAACCATACATTTTCCTCTAAGTGCTACTTTAGCTGCATTCCATAAGTTTAGTTTGCTCCTTTTTTACCCAGTGTCTTAAGGAGGAAGTTTAGGTTATTAATTTGAGATCTTTCTACTTTTCTAATACAGGCATTTACAACCATACATTTTCCTCTAAGTGCTACTTTAGCTGCATTCCATAAGTTTTGGTAGGTTATGTCTGCATTTTCATTCAACTCTAAGTATTTTCTAATTTCCTTTGATCCATTTTTTTTGAATATGTTGTTTAATTCCCACATATTTGTTAATTTTCCAGTTTCCCCCTACTATTGAATTCTAGCTTCATTTAAATGTGATCAGACAATATACTTTGTTGGTTTTATGGCTGCCATTGTACTTAATTTTTTTTCTATGTACTTCATTTCTTTTTTGTTCCTCTGTAACTCCTTTACTACTTTATTTGCAAAAGTTACTATTTCTTAATGTAGCACTTTAATTTCTTTAATGATTTTTTACCCTTTTAAAGTTATTTCATTAGTGTTCGCTCTACATCCTATCTTGCAGAATCAGCTTCGGATATACACTAACTTAATTCAGATGAGATGTAGGAACAGTGCTCCCATATAGCTCTATTCCCTTTCCTCCCTTTTGGTGGTATTATTGTTTTATATTATATCTATAAATGCAAGAAATCCAACAATATGTGTTATAATTACTTTATATAACAGTACATCTTTTAAAGATACTGAGAGAAGAAAGGGAAATAAATATATATTTCTAGCTTTTGTTATATTAATCTCCTTATTTATATTTTCTTGTTATCTTCATTTGTTCTTTTGGATTCAATTTACTACCTGGACTCATTTCTTTAACTCAATACAGCTTTCTCCCATTCACATTCTTTGTGTTATTTTTGGCAAATAATCACATTCTTATGTGTTATATGCCCACCAATATTACATACACATTGTTTTATAGATTTTTTTTGAAATCAGTTAAGAGAAGGAAAGAGAAAAAATGCATTTATATTGCCTTTTATAATTATGTAATTATCATCATCTGTACTCTTTTATTTCTTATTTTTGTTTTTTGTTTTTGTGGATTCAGATTATTCTCTGAGGTCACACAATTTCAGCCTCAAGAACTTCCTTTAGTGTTCTTTGTAAGGCATGATTACTAGCAACAAATTCTCCTGACTTGTTTTTATGTGGGGATGTTGAATTTATTTCACTTTCATTTTTGAAAGATAGCTTTGAAGGATATAGGATTCTTGCTTGCCAGTTTTTTTCTTTGTGCATTTTGAATATGTTATTCCATTTCCTCCTGGCTTTCATTGTTTCTGCTAAAAAGTAAGCTGTTAATCTTACTGGGGGTTCCCTTGTAAGTGATCAGTCATTTTTCTCCTGCTGCTTTCAAGATTTTTCTTGTTCTCATTGGTCTTTAGCATTTCTACTATGTTGTTTCTGTTTGTGGATCTCTTTGTGTTTATCCTCCTTAAAGTTTATTGAGCTTTCTGGATGTGTAGATTATTGTTTTTCAGTAAATTTGGGAAGTTTTCAGCCATTATTTCTTATAACCCTTTTTCTGGTTCTTTCTCTCTCTCTTCTCCTTCTGGGCTCCTTTGAAGTGATTCTTGCTGCAATCAATATTTGGGGTTTCTTCTGATCCAAGGAAGGCTTCTCCCAGCACCTTCTCCCAGATTTTCTCTGGCAAACCAGCTAGCTTACAGTTTAGTCTTTATGTCCAATGATTCCACCAATCTCCTCCCAATTGCATTTCCCCACTATCTCCATTGTTTTATAGAGCACACTTAGGCTTATACTTTTCCACACTCTGTTCAAAATGAATTCAGTTACTCTGGGAAGGGATTAAGAGGTATTAAAAGCAGCTATTTTATAAGCTGCTTCTCCCACCCAGACAAAATCTCAAAGTCACGGGCACGGATAATGCTGTACTTTCCTCAGAATCATACTCCTGCTCTAGGAGCTGAGCACTCCATGGATGGAAAGACAGTAGCCTCAGGTCTCTTCTGCTTTCCTCTGCAATTGAGGAACCACCATCTTAGGAGCTGGGACCACAGTGATGCTGCACCCAGTGTGGAGCCTCAGTCCCCCAAGTGAGGGTTGAGTGGAAGAAGGCAGCCAATACCTTTTGGCTGCACTCACATGGAATTTAATTTCAGCAACAGGATGAGAAATGCTGATGTCCTGCTCTTCCTCAGAACATAGCCCTTTAACTGGGAGTGGGGAGGAGGTAGAAGTCTTGTGCTCTTTGCTGCATCAGTCTGGAGTGGAGTTCCCATCTTACCGAGCTGGGAGCAGGAAGAGAGGAAGTGAGTCCACAGACTCTTGCTGTTCTTACTGAGTTCTAGCAAGTTTTCTTCATTTGCTGCATGTCTTGGGACCATTTCCAGAGACTTTGAATGGTCCTTATATAATTTTCAGTTTTTCCGGTGAGCAGGTGCTGTAGATTGAGTGTCCCCCCAAAACTTGACCCTGACTGTGACAGTATTAAGAGGGTGAGAAATCCTATTATGATAATTGAAAAGTGGGGCCTTGAAGAGGTGATTAGTTTGCAGGACCATGCTGTAGTGAATGGATTAAAAATGGTGGTCAAGAGGGAAAATGGCGGCGGGTCTGGAGCACCCGTGTCGGGAAACAGCGCGATCCTGAGTG
>NW_007726400.1:130424-171564 GCF_000696425.1 Galeopterus variegatus | reverse complement strand
GGGGGGGGGGGGGGGGGGGGGGAGGGGCGGGAGGGGTCGGTGGTGGGCCATAATAATCATATACATTGTATATTGACAAAATAAAAAATTAAAAAAAAAATGGTGGTCATGGGCATGGTTTGGAGGGCTTTAAGAGGAGAGTGAATGAGGAGGTTAGTTTCTCTCTCTGCTCCACCATTTTCTACCATGTGAGACCCCTGGGTCATAGTCACCACTGTGAAGGCCTTCACCAGCTGTTTTCCCTGGACTTTGGACTTCACAGACTCAGTGACTATAAGACAGAAATGGACTAACACAGCAAGTATGTGAAGCTCCTCACACTGTCATGCTGGAAGTGGCACCTTCCCATGTTACATTTTGATCCTAGACAAGCCCCCCAAACACTCCTAGAGTTATCAATTTTCCATAAGCATTTTTAGACATCTAATACACAAATCTGAGTGGTTTTGCTGCATTTCAATCTCTGATAATAAATTGTGATGGAGTCTGGATGTGTTGTCCCCTCCAAAACTCATGTGGAAATTTGATCTCCAATGTGGCAGTGTTGGAAACTGGTTGAGTCATGGGGGTGGATCCCTCATGAATGGATTAAGGCTCTCCCTGGGGTACCCGCCTTCTTCTCCTTCTCTGTTCTCTTCTCATCCTGGACACTCATCCTTATTCTTTCTACATCCTTCCCAGGGCCCATTTGCTACACCATCTCCCTGAATTACACAATCTTGTCATTGGTATTTGGAACTCAGTGCATATTTTTCGGTAGAAAAAGTTTTATACATGGAAGGTGATTTCCTAGGTCAGTTCAGAAAATCTAATTTAGCCCATAATGTACCAAAAAGCAATGTAGCACTTATGATAGCACTTAGTGTTGAAATATGTAATTAAATAAAGCAATTATACAAAATACATCCCCAAACACATTTCTACAAAAAAAAAATATATATATCAGTCAAGAATTATTCAAGTTTCCTCATGAGGAAAAGAAATTTTAATTAAAAATTCTTTTCAGAATTTCTGAAGATGATTTCCAGGTAATTTTAAGTTTCAGATTTGATGGTTTAAATACCAATATATTTTAAAGTTCTCTTCAAAATCTGCTGCTCATGAGAAGAAGCAGGTGGTACTGGAATGGACATGGGCTTTGGAAGCTTGGACACGGTTTGAATCAGACTGTCATCATGCATGAGTGTGATTCTAGAAAGTTCTCTAATCTCTCTGAGTCTCTACCTGAGAAAACCACAATCAAAGCTGTTCGCAAGGCTGCCATGAGGAAGGAAGGGCCCGGCTGAGTGACTGACTACTAGACAGCAGTGGCATGAACTGGTTAAGAGGGCAAGCTTTATAAGATGGGCTGTGAGCGTTCAAATCCTGGTTGTAAACCCTGTTAAGCATGGGATCAAGATGAGTTACTTAACCTTTCTGTGTCTAATTATCTGTAGACTAGAGATATAATTAGGAACTTACCAAAGAAGAATAGTTAGAGGAATAAAAGAGTTGATATACAAGGGTACTTCAAAAAGTTCATGGAAATATTTGTACCATCTTTCTTTTTTTTTTTTTTTTTTTTTTGGCAGATGGCCAGTATGGGGATCCAAACACTTGATCTTCATCTTTCTTTCTTTTCTTATTTTTAAATTTATTTTTTTAATTGAAACATAATTGATTATAAACCTTTATCTTTCAATTCTATTTTTCTAGAAACTTTTTGAAGGACCCTCATACGTAAAACATATAGCAAGCCCTCTGTAAGTATGAACTGTGATTATGAGAAGGTGCATTAAGAGAGGATTAGTAGAATAAGTGTGCAGGCAAGCTGGGTGGGGGTCAGGGAGGAAGGAGCATCTGGTGGAGAGGTCTTAACTGGGCTTGTCCTGGGAGCATGGGATGCTGAGAGTCAAATGAAAGCATCATGCCCAACACATTGATACACTGAAGCTCAGTACTGGCAGACAGATGCAGATGTCAGGTCTGTAGGGGCCAAGGGCAAGACTTGAGATTGGCAGGACAGAGCCACTGGTTTAGAGTGGAGCTGAGATGAAATTGCAGGCCAGGCTTGGGGGCTCACCTCTGTGGGCCACTAAGTTTGTAGTACATGGGCGAGTTAGGCCAGTCTAAGGGGCTGGAGCACGTAGGACAAAAGGATGAACACAAAGAACGAAACTGCAGCAGAACTCATATTACAGAACTACAGAAACTGACAGGTTATTATATTACTTCCCATGCTTTATAATGAGAGATATCTACAGGCAAGAGAGGGTCATGATTTCATCAACAGTATTACCAATCCTGTGAATTACAACTTTTACTGGATGTTAACTCTTCATATTTGTAAGATGGTCAATTTTTCAAAACATGTTCACATCTACTAGCTCACTGGTTACTCCCAACATCCCTTTTCTCCAGGTGAGGACATCGCTACATAAACAGGTTAAATGTTACCAACATTACATGGCTGCTTGGAGGCAGAGCTATAACCTGGGCCTCATGGCCCCCAGCTCCCTTTGCACTGGACCACAAAGCCAAATGTATAACCTTTGGCCATGAGTCACCATGGAGCATTGGGACGGGCGTGTGGGCTCTGTCTAGAATAACAGTCACCACCTAACTGTGGAACAGGTACCTTTTCTAATCCTGCAGAACCTCGGAGAAAGAAATTCCATTCAGCCTCTGTTAGGATTTCTTGCTGACGCATGATCTCAACACAGAGCATAAAGCTGTAGATCAGTTTGTGTTGTTCAAAAAGTCCTCTTGAAACATTGATATAAGCAGTTAGGAGAGTTTGCTCCAGTAGTATTTCCAGGCGCTGTTGTAGATTTTCTGTCTTTACAGAAGTTTCAATTGTTGTGTTGAACAACTGTGTGAAAGAGAGCTCTATCAATGTCTCCAATTTAATTCATTTTCTGTGGAGAAACATAATCCCTGTTCCTTCCCTCCCCTCTCCTCATATTAAGTGAGTAAATGGCAGCACAGGAGGTAGGCGATTACTGTACTATGAAAAAGTCTAGAATTTGTCCCAAATTGGTATATGATATTTATTTTCTGCACTCCCCTTTCTCTTACATTTTTCATTTTTCAGAAATGGACCAATGCCGATGCCAATCTCCTTTGTTTTCGTGGCTGGCCAGTAAGGTGATCTGAACCCTTTCACTTTGTTGTTATATAATACTGTGCTCTAACCAACTAAGCCAACTGGCCAGCCTAATGCCAAACTTCTGACATATTGAAAAGACAGTATCTTGATACCAGACATAAAATTGTGGAAAACAGAGGTGAGCTGGCAGGAACAGTTTTGCACATCCTCAACTTAGATTTGATAAGCCCTTCATTTTGGGGTGAGAGATGTAAAAGCAGGTCAGGCCATGTGCTCTTCTTAGCACTTCCTCAAGAGAATTCTTATGATGCGGATAGAGTGTGCTAGAATTTTCCTTGAAATTTAAGAGAAATTGATTTAAAGGAGACTTCCACTCTGTTTCCTACCCAGAAAGTTTGAGAGCAGGTCCCCTACTCCAAAGGTGCCCCACACTACAAGGACACTGGGAAGGCAGTAGAGATAGTGGCATTGAGGGAGCAGCCGTGAGAGGGCTAGAGGCATCCCTATCCATTTTCTGCAACTTCTAGGTAGTGTGGAAGGCAGAGCCTAAGTTGTGCGAGGAAGCTGAGCAGGGTCTGGACAGTGGGTCTGCCTGGAAGTCATGGGGCAAGGAGATCTTTCAGCAGAGACTGTGGAGGAAGCCCTCCGGGGTCTAGATGGGCATGTGGCTGCAGTCTCAAGTCCCACAGCCTGAGGCAAGGTAGTACTTGCCCAATCCCTGGGATCAGGGTACATTGCTCCTAGGGAGATTAGAAAGATCAAAACAGACTGGGAGCTGGAAGCCCACTGAGGACCAAGGTGGATCAGGACTAAGAAGTGTACTCCACTCCTCCCTAAACACACTGTGCTGCAGTTGTGCAGGCCTTTCTTTTACCCACCCCTTCTGCTAACAGGATGGAACACAAATGGAAAATAGCCTGTCATCTCTTCACCAAAAGACAGGTCTTCATTCCTGAAAATGAAAGGGCTTAGAGGACACAGGTAACTATTGTAGAGAATTGGGCAAGTCCTTGTTAATTCTCCTCAAAGTTTGGTTGACAAAGGGTAATAGAATTTTTGTTTTAACACTTTCAGAAGAAAAGAGGATTGAACTTTTTTTTAACAACTTGACAAGAAGCAGAGATATTAAAGGCCAGTGAGGATGTGATAAATTTGGTGCCAAAACAAAACATGGTGAATCTCAAAATGCCCTGAAGAATTTTAGTGTGAAATGGAATTATGAGGGGGTTTGGGAGAGGATGCTCTGGCCAAGGCTGCCACCTACAAATGTTTTGGGTTTCTGGTTTCCCTTCTAAACTGTGAAATTCCAGGGCTTTGATGACTCATACTATTATCATTTTTCTCTTACTCCAAGATATTTTTAGAGTATCTTTACTTTCATTTTTTGAAGGAGATTTTAAGATCTTGAAAAGCACAAATTCCAAAATACCCAGGGTAAGAAAAGTGTTATCAGAATCATTGAGGTGGTATTAAAGGATTTACTAATCCTTACTTTGCTTGGCTTAATACCTGCCAACTGAAGGAAGAGAGCAGAGATGTGAGTACACAAAACGCTGCCTCCAGGAATTGAGGTCTGACCCCAGCACAGATGGCTCTTACAGGCTGCTAAAGCAAATGCCCATGTTGTTGAAAGAGAGCCCAGGCACATCTAAACAACATGACTCTCATTTCTCTCAATTCTTCATTTCCATTCTCTCCTGCAGCTACAGTTGGTGCTGGACCCCAACCATATCAAGTGTACTAAATATGATCTCTAGAGGAAAAACCAAGCTTGCTCTAGTGCCATGAGCATTGTTTGGATATTTCAATTTCAGTAAGAATTTTTTGAATGTTTCAGGGGGATGGAAACAGACTCTTCATTCATGAAACACTCAGGAAGTGCTATGAGGTACTAAGCACCATTGGGATACAGGGATGGGTGAGTTTTCATTCCTTCTTCCTGGGAGCTCAGACTGCAGCAAGAAGGAGAAGACTGCCATCCAAGGCCATGTGGGGTAAATACCATATGAGGAATATCAAATGCATGGACAAAAGACTGTGAAACCATTTGCTACTCCTCCTATTGAGAGGCAGAGTCCAAATCCCCTCCTCTCCAATCTGGCCTATCCTTAGTGACTTGATTGACCCACAGACTGCAGCAGAAGTGATGTTGCATGACATCCAAGGCTATGGAAGAAGAAGCCTTGAAGCTTCCACCTGGGTTTCTTTGAATGTTTGTTTTGGAGAGATGCCTTCTGGGAACCTAGGTGCCTTGTAGTGAGAAGCCCACACCACATGGAGAGGCCACTGTAGGCACTGTGGTTGACAGCCCAGCCATATGAGTGAGGCATTTTGGATGTCCAGCCCCTAAAGCCTCTAAAAGTCTGCTGTCCCTGCAGCAGGCTTTGCTGGAGAAGGTGGCATTTGGGCTGGGAGGGAGGGTCATAAACACAAAAGCATCCAGTGAGTCTAGGGAATGTAAATGGATTCGTTTGGCTGTTTCAGAGGAGCAGTGAGAAATATGTCTGGAGAAGTAGAACAGGGACAGACTCAGCGTGGCTTTGAATTCCAGGCTATGGAGCCTGAACTGTGTTTAATGGGTGCAGTGGATTGAATTGTGTCCCCCCAAAGTTTAATGTGTTGGAGGCTTGGTCCCCAATGTGATGGGGTTAAGCTGGTGGGAAATCCTATGATAGCAGTTAAAAGACGGGGCTTTGAAGAGGTGATTAGATTGTGAGGACCCTGCCCTAGTGAATTGTTAATGGTGGCCCTGGGCATGGGCTGGGGGCTTAAAAGAAGAGTACATGAGAAACTCTCTCTCTCTGGTCTGCCATTCTGCCATGTGAGACCCCTGTGTCACTGTCGCCACCAATAAGGCCTTCACCAGATGTGTTCCCTGGATTTTTGACTTCCCAGCCTCTGAAACTGTAAGCAATAAATCTCATTTTCTTGCAAATTACCTAGTTCCTGGTATTTTGTTAAAAGCAACAGAAACATACTAATACAATAGGCAATATCTGTGAAAATCCACTTAGGACCCCAGGTCTGTGAAACAGTGTTTTGAAATCACTAGGCTAGGCTGGCCTGGCCTCCAGGTGTGAGAACCAGCACTGACTGTACAGAGGCACATAGAGGGAAATAAAGGTGTGTCACAGAGAAAGAGAACATATTTACAGCACTCCACTGATTTCTTCCGTGAGTGGTGCATATGGAGAGGCCTTTACTGGTAGAGTTGTGTCATGGGGAGAAGCAGGGATGATTAGAAAAGTGAGAATAAGTTAAACTGCACAGAATATACAACCAAGGGGGGTGTAGTGGATTGAATTATGTCCCCCCCAACTCCCTGATGCTTGAATTATGTCCCCTAAGTTTTATGTATTAGAAACTTAGCTCCCACTGTGACTGTTAAGAGGGTGGGAAATCCTATTATGGTAATTGAAAGGTGGAGCCTTGAAGAGGTGATTGGATTGCAGGACCATGCAGTAGTGAATGGATTAAGATGGTGGTCAGGGGTGTGGCTCTGAGGGCTTTCAAAGAAGAGGAGAGTCTTTCTCTCTCTCTGCTTTCTCTGCTTCCACCATCTTGCAATGTGAGACCCTTGGGTCACTGTTGCCACCACCAGATGGACTTTGGACTTCCAGCCTCAGAAACTGTAAGCAATAAATGTCATTTTTCTTTATACATCACCCAGTCTCAGGTATTCTGTTATAGCAACACAAGATGGACTAATACAGAAAATTGGTACCAGAAGTGGGGTGTTGCTTATAAAATACTTGAAAATGTGGAAGTGTCTTTGGAACTGGCTGTTAGGCAAAGGTTGGAGGAGTTTGGAGTATTCAGAAGAAGAGAAAGAGATGATGGAAAGTTTGGAATGTCTTAGAGACTGGTTATGTGGTGGTGAGCTGATAGAAATATGGACTGTAAAGACCATTCTAAGGAGGTCTCAGATAGAAATAAGAAGGAATTTATTGCAAACTGTGGCAAAGATCACCTTTGCTGTGAACTGACAAGGAATTTGGCTGCATTTGGTCCATGCCCTAGGACTTTGTGGAAGTTGGAATTTAGGAGTTGTGAACCAGAGTACTTGGCAGAAGAAATTTCTAAGCAACAAAACATTAAGGAAGCTGCATGGCTACTTGTAACAGCCTATGCTGAGTTATGAAGGCAAAGGCATGACATAAAGCCAGAATTTAAAAGGGAAGCAGATAGTAAGGATTTGGAAAATTTGCAGCCTGGCCTTGTGGTAGAGAAGCAGAGAGCATTTTCAGAAGAAAAATTCAGTGGTACTAAGATTAGTACAAAGGAAAGGGATTATCAAGAGAATGAGAAAAAGGCCCTGAAGGCATTGCAGAAGACTCTGGGGCCAACCCTTCCATTATAGGCCTAAAGACCTAAGGAGACAAAATGGCCTTGGGGAACAGGCCCAAGGCACCCTCCATGGGCTTGCTGCCCAAGGCCACCTCAAGAAGCTGCTTCCAGCACCAGCACTCCAGCTGCTTTGGGTGTTCCATGGCTAAATTGGTCCCAGGGGTGGCTGGAGCAGCAGGTTTGTGAGACCCCTGGGTCACTGTTGCTACCACCAGATGGACTTTGGACATCCCAGCCTCAGAAACTGTAAGCAATAAATGTCATTTTTCTTTACAAATTACCCAGTCTCAGGTATTCTGTTATAGCAACACAAAATGGACTAATACAGGGGGGTAGGAGATGGTAGGTGGAGAGACTGAGCCAGTGAGGTCATGGCTGGGGTGGGGCGGTCCTGAGAAGAAGAGGCCACTGGCAGCAGGGAGTCACTCAGGAGCAACGCTTAGTAAGTTCTGCTCTGAAAGGGGTGATGTGAATTCTCTGTCTCTCCAGAAGTTTTCAGCAAAGCC
Source organism: Galeopterus variegatus (assembly GCF_000696425.1). Lineage (NCBI taxonomy): Eukaryota > Metazoa > Chordata > Mammalia > Dermoptera > Cynocephalidae > Galeopterus > Galeopterus variegatus. The sequence goes on along the minus strand of NW_007726400.1, from coordinate 163,623 downwards.
GACGTTGCTTAGCTTTGTGACAGTGAATTTGCTTTTGGGAGCTAACGGAATGCTGCAACAAAGAGGCTGAGCGGTGAAAACGTCCCATTCCTGAGAGATTAGATAAAATTCAATTGTGCATCTGAGAGAAAGTAGGGAGACTGGAATAAAACAAGAAATTCCCACCATCATGGTGAAAGCAGGGAAGGAATACAGGAAAGAGATGCCTCTAAATCAAAGCCAGGGGTGGGAGAAGTGGGGGTTGTCGTCTAAAAAGTTCTGGAAACAAAAGGATACAGAAACCAGTTTGGTTAAGGTCCATGCTGTTAGAGGCTCGAGCTACAGCACAGAAAACAATAACAGTGGAGAGAAAGGAAGCCGGGTTACTGCAGAGAAAGAGTAAAGAAATAGCACAGAGCCATGACTCTTAAAGAAAGACAGCTAAGAAGGAAAGCAAGCAAGCTAGTTAGGTGGGGAAGCCCAGAAAACATGAACGGTGCAAAGCAGCTTGCTTCTCTTCCTCTACAGTGGGCTCCGTGCGCATGGGCACAGTGGATTGGGCCACTCTTGAGCCATGTGCAGGACCCAAACTCCTGCAGGATTTTACCCATTAACTAGACTCATGACTTATCTGAGGCAAGAAGTAACTCCACTGAGCATGAAGGAAGCCAAAGAGATGAATTTCACCACCACCACCAACATACTTACCTGTTTAAAATACTTTAATGAGTACTGATACATCGGATCTATTTCTGAAAGGCTTGCAATGACAAAGTACATAACGGATCCTCGAGTGGCTACTGGACGGTACTTCTCACGAGCAACATTGATCATCTGCTCTGTGGACTCTGCTTCTTTCAGCCTGATTTTAATGGCACCAGAAGTGATCTGAATAAACGTACAACAACAAGTTGTTAGGGATGTGTATGCAGTTAGTTCTAGGAAAAAAATAAGAATGAAATGATTTAGTGGTTTAATTAGGGGTCAGGTGGATTGACGGAATCCCAGGACTCAGTGACCTTCTTCTGACTGAGTGACCTCGTTTCCTTCCAGAGTTAGTAGTTGGCAGAGGGAACTAGGCAATACAAGTAGCTCTGAAGAAACTGGAGCAGTACTTCTCCGAGACTCCTATCTGAGCTACCTCTGAAAGAGAAACACTAACACAGTACTCCTAATTTTCCCTAATCTCCTCGTGAGCAGTCCAGGGTACACATAATGGAAGAAGGCATGAAAGGAGAAGGGAGACCCAGGAAAATGCCCAAAAGAAGGGGGTAGAGAGAGGCTGGAAGGAAGTGGTACCACATCCTACCCCGGAGTAACAGGGATGACTAATATTCTTATTCTTTACCTAGCATCTCCAGGTGTAGACATGGAAGCCTGGAGATGGAAGCTACTCTTTGTGAAGGGTTATAATCCCAAGTGAGTTGGAGAAGTTTTCAAGGTATTTTGATGCTCTTTGGTTTTCTGTATTTTGGGTTTGTGGGTCTGGGGAGTCTTTTGGCCAATGGGTTTTCCACCACCCACTTCTCTGTGTCTCTCGGTCTCTCTGTCTCTCTGTCTCTCTACTTCCATTGCTGTCTGTCCCTGCCTCTTCCTCCTTCTCTCACTGCTTTTTGCCTGTGGATATCCCTAGGTTGGGAGATCCTTTGTCTCTAGGAAGCCTAAGTGTCTAGGTCAGGGACCATGAAAAATCACTATGGAGACTGGTTGCTCAGTATTTGCTGAATCAAAGGGAGCTAAAGGGGACTATCAAGTTTCTGTTTAGACCAGTGTTTCCCAATAGAAATATAATGTGAGGCACATATGTAAGGCTAAATTTTCTAAATTTATTAAAGATCAAAAGAAGCAACGGAAATTAATTTTAACATGTTGTGTTAAACCCGATATAAGCAAAATATTATGTCAACATATAATCAATATAAAAATTATTGAGATATATCACATTTTTTTGAGTTACATCTTTGAAATCTGATGGGTATTTACACTAATACCACATCTTAATTCAGACTCACCATTCTAAGTGCTCATCAGCTACATATAGCTGGTGGCTGTAATGATCCCTTAGGAACATGAGAAGTGAATAAAGAGTAGGGTTGAATGGGAAACCCCAATCTCAGTACTGGACTCAACTAAAGTTTCCCACATGAGTAGAAAAAGAAAGTTGATATGGGAACAGTTGGGTCATGGAGACTCACTAGAAAACAATTCCTTATTACTTGGGGAGCACGAGGCCCTGATAATACAGAGCTAAACAGATAGGAAAGTGGACCATATTCTTCTTTTTGTAAGAGACTATTAGAACACTATACACCTCAGTTGAGTTTGGTGACTACTTATAGACATTATGCCCTAGAGACTTGAGGCTTTGGCGGTGGTTAGGGGATATGAGACACATTTTTAAATAAGGATTCTGGGAGTCAAGGGGAGTATAAACTACAGGCAGGAAGTGTCAGGAAATGCAGCCAAGGATCAGTCTGATCTCTGTAAAAAGGACATCTCCAAGGCAGCTCCTTGCAAACAAACAAGCTTACAGTTAAAGGTGGCAGCCAGCCCACATGCAGCTACCTTTGCTCCCTACTGCAATCATGAAAAAATTATAGCAAAGGGGTTTAAAAAGCAGTAAAAGCCCACAAAGATGGGAAGAATGGAAGAGGAGATATAAAAAAAAATTTGGGGAGCTGGAAAGCAGACAGAGGAGTGGTAATGACTTAGCAGACCCAGGTAGATGGATTCCTAAGCTGCAAAAGGAGAAAGCCAAGAACTCACTCAGTGTATAGGGTAGAATCCTCCTTAAAGGCTTAATTATTGGTAGCAACAAGCACTGCTGGAAGTGGGAAGGGTCTAAAATCAGAATTGGTTGTAAGACTCCCAGGCCATCTCCCTTACACCACCCTGGCCAGGGGATTGTCCCTTCCCTACCCTGGCAGAAAAATAGAGTTTCCTCCCTGGTGAAAATAAGAGAGTGCTTTTCAATGGAAGAAAGCCAGGCATAGTTGAGGGTCAGGTACCACCCTGAAAACAGAGCAGTGAGGTGATTATATGTACACTGATGATGGGACCCTAGCCTGCCTCTTCAGCCCCCAAAATTCTTGCAACCAGATCTTCACCCTCAGGCAATGTAAACGTCAAATGTGTGTGTGTGTGTGTGTGTGTGTGTGTGTGTGTGTGTAGAGGTACAGATGACAATTAAGAAGTAAAATGAGAGTAGTTGCTTCTCTGAAGGGAGCCATGGGTGTGTGCGTGGGGGGAAGGCAGGGAATGCTGTTTTTCATAACAAGCCTTGTAGAAATATTTCATTCTTTAAACATCTGGCATGTAAAACTTTGATTAAAAAAAAATGGGTTAACAATCAACTGCCAGAAATTGAAAACCCAAGAAAGAATGAATGAAAGGAGGATAAAGACTGATGAACAAACAAGCAAAAAGAGAGAAGGAGGAAATGGGAGACTGGAATTATTTGTTTATTATCGTTTCAATACTGAGAACTCAAGAGACTGTAGGACATAAAGCAGTAAACCGTGATGTCGACAAAAGGCCAAGAACGTAACCTTATGTGCTCCTTGTCTAGTAAAGTCAAAGGGACTTTTTAGTAAGTTATTTTCTGTTTTTCATGAACCGATGTAAATCATTTTATAGGCTGTATTTCTACTATAAACTTCTTAAATGACAGTTTGAATCTGAGAAATCATTTACTGAAGGATTACACATTAATTGTAAAACTTCATCTTACTACCAGTGGGTTTTTATTGAGTACCGATTGCTTGCAACCACCATTCCCTTGGAGAAGGAATATCAAGATGAACTATTCACAGATTCCCACTGCACAGAATTTAGCAACCTAACAGAAGAGATAAAACATGCAATTGGATAACTGTGACATAAGGTAAACATTGACAAGTGCTGTCATAGAGATTCAGATAAGGTGCTAAAGAAGTTCCAAGCAGGAAGAGATTAATTCCAGCTGGGTATACCAGGGAGGCTTCCTGGAGGAGGTGACATTAATGTGAATTTATAAGTGTGTTCTTTCCTTCCAACTTATATCTTCTCCCAGTTCTTTACATTATATGCTTTATTTAAAAACTGCAGACAAGAGGAGCAGTTGTCTATAGTTTCCCTATGCTTTTTTGGCTGGTGAGGAGGCCTGACAGCCAGTCACACCCTTATGATGCCCTTGGCAGCCCAGGGTGGCCCCACTCTTGCTTTAAAAGCCCTTGCAGGACCTTCAAAGGCTGAAGGTAACTTCTGAAGTAATCCACTTCCTATAAATACTGAAAATATTTTACTTGCCTTTGAATCCTGAAGTGTGTCAATGAGTTCTTCGTTGTCCAGAATATTTCCTTCAGATGTAAAGAGCATTCTCAGGATTTTCTCTTCAATGGTTTTCAGCTGGTTTTTGTCAGTGTTGATCCTCACAATGAGCTTGATTCTTTGTTCTTCCAACTCAGGTTTTTCAAGTCGCACCACGTCACTAGAACCCAAATTGGGATACCTAATTATGTCTTTGTCAGTGCCCTGAAGTTGCTTCTATTTTTCTTTCCTGTTTGTAATTATTCTTATTCTGAATACTATTTAGCTGAGTATCAGTGCTACTAGCCAAATCTGAATGCACAACATCCCTCTTTTGCTGGGTTTACGCAGTGGCTTTTTCACTAAACTGCATGTCAGTTCTGAGTTTTTATCTTGTATTTCAGAGACCAGCACCTGACTGCAGTTCCCATACCTTCTGGTTAATGCTTGATTTCACTAATTGTAGTGGGAAGTTAGAAAAGGACAAGAGAGGGAAGAGGAAATCTGGTTATTTGCAAGTGGGAAAACCGGATGTAGTTATGCACATTGCAAAAACAGACATGGGAGACAAAGACAGACAGGGAGCTCCACCCTCACGCTGGGTGCCATTTGGTTGGACCAATGAGCTCCCACCAGCTAGGGTGCCAATCAACAGAGACTTCACTCAGGGCTCAACCAAAGACCAAGTGACATGAATCCAGCTAAGAGGACTTAAACCCTCGGGATTGTACCTGTTGGTGCTCTTGAGCCATTTTCTCTCGCTCAAACCCACTCCATCTTCTCTGGAGTAGATTACCTCTTTGCTAAATAAAATGCTCTTGGCTCTTGAGCCATTCTCTCTCACTCCAGCCTGCTGCATCCTCTCTGGAGTGTAGTCTCTCTTTGCTAAATAAAACTGTTCTTTGTGTTTCACCTGGGCTTCTTGAGCCACCCTCTTGCTTGAGCCTGCTCCATCCTCTCTGGAGTGTATTCTTGCTTTGCTAACTCACTTTGCTAAATAAAACTGTCCTTTGCTTTTCACCTCTGGCATTCTTGTCCAATTCTTTGTTCGAGACACCAGAAACCCAGATTGAGTTAGTGGAACCTGCATTTTCCTCAGTTTCCCTTAACATCTTGGTTCTGTGACCAGGAACCTTCAGTTTCCCTTAACATTTTCATTCAGTTTCTGTCTCTATTGCTTGCTTATACCAAGCTGAAAATGGTGCCTGGAATATTCTTTCCGTACCACCATGGGAGATTCCAAAATCCCACCCCTTCATGAAATGATACTAAATTGCATCTAAAGAAGGGGCCTTGCCTCCAGGTCCACACTTGTCTGAACATGTGGACTTATGTCTCCCTTCACTTGCTCTTTCATAGTTTGCTCCCAGCCCTCTGTGTGCAGGAGCTCATCTTCATTAAGCATTGCTTAGTGCCAGGCACCCCGCTAAGAGTTTTACATGGATTACCTCTTTTCACCCTTTGAATGCTCCCAGGAGGTGGGCATTGTGATTTCCATCTTCAACTGTGAGAGGCAGAGCTGCGCTTGCACCCACCTCTGGGCTGGCTCCAGAACAGCCACTACTGCTAGTATGCGATGTACTGCCTCATATAACAACATGGTGTTTATTTTATGTACATGCTGAATACACACACCTTAAAAATTACCGTATGAAGACTGTGAGAAATCATAACTTCAAATTCAATTGTTTAAAAGAAGTTTTTCAGAAGAAGGGTTTAAAGAATTTTTAAGATAAAGATAAGCTTAGGAAACAGCTTGAGAGAAGCATAAATCAAATTAGACAAGTTAGGAATTAAAAAGGATTGCTAAGAAAGTTTTTGGGGATGACTTGAAATTTCTGGAAGTGGAAGAGGACATAGGAGGGGGTGGGCTGTCTGGGTGGCTTCATGGAATTCATCGAAGCTGAAAAAGGGCCTTGTCCTACTCCAGAAGGATGGAAGAATTGTTGGCAGTCTCCAGGAGGCAGGGAGGTGAATGGCGGTGTTCGAAATGGTGAGGATCCTAGAGAAAACTGCAATGAGCACTTGAGTTCAATGAATATCTACTGCCTGCCCAGGAGATCAGCAGAGCTGGGGACAAGTGAAGCAGGTGCCAGCTTGTCAGGACACAGGCAGACTGAACTTCATTCTCACGCGGGCTGCTGGCTGTCAACCTCCTGTTCAGTGCCAGCGATTGGGGAGAAAGGGCAGGGAGATTTTCACCCCGTGATGAGTCTGTGTTTCCCTGTTCTCATCAGGGTACTACTCCTTGTCCTGCAGCCTAACGTGCTAAGCTTGACTAATCATAGGAATAAACTGGTGTGCAAAGTGTTCAGCCATGTCCTTAGAACATGACCATAAAATGTGGTGAAATACTCTTTAATTGGAAAGAAGTTAACCTAGCAGAAGTTAAGCAAGTTAGCAGTTGGCAGAATAATTCCTAAAAGAAACATGGAAAATCAGACTCAAGCTCATTAGTGATAGCAGGGGTAAGTCAGGATGATCTTGACTTGAACATAAGGGATTTTTTTTTGAACATGGGTCTAAATTACATTTTCCTTTAGAGTTAATGAATATACACAAACATATATATTCATGTATACATATAAATACATATATATGTGTTGATTAAATATATATTAAGTATATAATTAGTTTTTAATCAATGTCAATGTTATTATTTTAGTAAAAAATTTAAAATTTTGCCTCCTGAACTTTTTGGTTAATTCTGATGATTAATATTAATAATTCATAGCTCCATTTTGGGGAAATGAGGATCTAGTCACATACAGAGTACACTGAAGGCGGGTATTTATTTTTTTGAAGGGGACAACTGTAGGCACAATTAAGTACACTAAGAAAAAAACATCTAGAGACCAGTGAAATGGAAAAAAATGTATTCGGAGTAGCTGTTTTTTCACAGTATGGAGGAATGAGTTTCTAGGAGCAACAGAACAACTGACTTCATGCACTTGCCCAAGATTGGAAATGCTAGTGAAGGGAAGAGGCTGGCAGCCCAGCCCAAAGGCTGGGAATTAAGGGTATATCCCTGATCTCCTTGAGAAGCGTGTGGGCAAGATCGGTGGCTGTGAGCAGCTATGGAAATGGTAAAGAACTTGGCCACTTACCCCTATCTTTTTGGTTGAGGATTCACGTATGATACTTTTACACATTAAAAGTTTTTCTTTGTCAATATTTCTAAACAAAGTATTAGGAAACCGCTGGCCTCCTCTCTGCACCCCCCCCCCTTTATTTTTTTTTACCTTAATAACTGATCCTCTAGACCTGATTTGGTTACAGTGAAATTGATGATAGTAACTTTAATGCACACCTGGAAGAGAAGCACAGAGTACATAAAAATGCTTGCTTAAGTGCAGATTAGTAGCATAAGTGCTTCCTTTATTAGAACATGGCTCATTATTACCCAGGTGGCTGTGCGTCTCAGGTCTAATTGCACGCACACCCAGCCCCACACACACTCCCAGGGTAATGTGGCTTACAAAATCCTAATATGATTTTTCCTGCCAGTATGAGCAACAGTCTTGTTTCTCAAACCCCACAGTTATAGAATCCTACATGATATTTTAAGGAAAGATGAGCCAGCGAAGGGTTAGAAGCAGAGTTTTAGTGGCCTTGTTAAAAAGAAGTTCTATTGATAACAGAGCTTTACATATTTTGTCTCATCATAACATTTTAATAAAAGTTTTTGCTATAATATCATAATAATCTGACTTTTTGAGTAAGTAAATAGCAAAAATCAATAAATATAATAAGACTGTTTGAATGCTATACACTTTACACGTTACAAATTCTTGAAATAGGCCTTATTGCCACTTTCAAGTTGATTGACTTAAAGATCCTGGAGGTGGAATAATTTACCAAGGTCACAGAACTAGGGTTGGGTCTTGTGTGCAACACTCCCTCTCAAAAGTTAAATAAGCGAGAAATTGTACATTGCAAGTTGGCACACTGGTCACTTTTCTAAATTCTGAAATGGGACTTGGGACATGAGTCCTGGCAGAGGCTGTGTAATTAAGCTCCTTGAGGCTGACAAGAAAAACCCAGCAAGTCATACCTCAGGCAGATAGTGGGGATTTGGCATTTTGGTCGTCATATAGAACCTAAAGTTTTTGTCGTAGTCAATGTCTGAGTCTCCAAGGCGAATGAGTAGTCGTCCACCTCTGATGAAGATTTGTTTCAAAAGAATGGGTTCTAGAGAAGGATCCAAGGTTTCTTTGAGCTTAAAAACAGAAAGAAAATAAAAACAATACAAAAAACAAGCAATTAAAATGGATGGCGACAACTTCTCAAAATTTCTTAGTCTTAAAATTTGCTTTGAATGAGCAGTTTTTCAGTGATATTATAGATATTAATTAATGTCCTCACACTGCCTCTCATAGTGCATATTTTCCAGTGATTATTTTATCAATAGTCTAAGGAAATAAGAGCATATGAAGGCAACAGAAGGACGTCTATCTAGACTAATCTTATGCGCTATTCATCCCCAGGAGAAATAAGCTAAGAAAAGAGAGGCTGGGTGTATGAAGTCACTGCAGGGTGGCCTTCCAACGGGCCCCTGACAAATGAAGGCCTCTTCATTTTCACAATTGTTCTAAGTCAGGGGTTGGCAAACAACAGCCTGCAGGCCAAATCTGGCCCCCCACTGCCTGTTTTTCATATAACTCTTGAGCTAAGAATGGTTTTGCCTTTTTAAAGCATTGTAAAAACGAATAAACAAAAAATCCCCCAAACAAGACAAAACAAAAAAGAATATGCACAGAAACAGTATGAGGCCTGCAGAAACTAAAATATTTACTATCTGGCTCTTTACAGAAAAAGCTTGTTGATCCCTATTCTACATGACAGTTGTTTTTTTCCCTCAAAGCAAATGTGATTGTTGAACTTGGGCATGCAGACATTGCCAACAAATCCCAGTGGGAACATGCTTTACGTCAGGATGTATGTAATAGGGTCTCATGTCCAAGGGACTTTCAAAATTTAACTGTAATCCATAGTAACAAATTTATTTCATGTTGTGATGTGGGGCCCACACATATAAATTCTTAAAATAAAAGCTTATGAGATAAAATTTACCTTTATCCTTGATACAATGTTGTGTTTTTAAATTCTATCCTTTATTATTAAAAAATGCTGATTGAGATAGACTAAATTGATTTCACACCCACAAATGGAGAGAGATGAAATTTGAAAATACCACCTTAGCAAATGCAGAAAGCAGCTAGGTGTATCATGCTAATGACCCTAAGTCCCAGGGAGCAGGGAAGGCCCAGTCAGAGTGTCTTGTTCCTGTCCTGTTCCTTGTCAGGGCCCATCCCCACTCCCAAGAGCACTTTGCTACAGTTAAAAGGCTCTTCTATCCAGGGGCAGAACATCACGGCAAGTCTTTCATCCACTGCCATGAAAGAGAAAAGTCCCGCAGGACCTCTTGAGTCCTGAAGTACCGCTGGGTTCAAGTATCCAATCTGGGGCTAATATAACGATGCCAAAAATTTCTGGAGACTTCACCCTCTCCTGTGACTTCAGGGTTTGAGGGAGAGACCAGGATCCATTCCAGAACCTTCCGTGTGTTAGCTAATGCTAAGACATTAATTATTGTTCCTGGTCACCATGCAAGTGCTACAGCTCAGCTGACCCAGGCCAAGGGTCTTTTCTGAGCTTCTGGTCTTTCTGCTGAAGCAGAGACACTTCTAGGCATGGTCATACTGAGACTCAGCTCATAGCCTGTGCTTTTGCTCTCTCATTCTTCTCTTATAAAAATAGAATGGTAAATTAAGGAAATAAACCACGATCATTAATCTATCTCTTTCGTGCCCACAGTTTTTGCACATGCTGTTCCCTTGGCCTGGGAAGCCCTTCACACGGCTGAGCTCATCACACAGGTCGCAGCTTACATATTACCCCTCCAGCCATGCATCTAAGTTAGGTTCCTATCCCTCCCCTTACTGGCTTTCTCAGCACCTGCTTGTTCCTTCAATGCCATTATCACAAGTTCTCTTCTTCTCCCCTCTCTCATTTCCCACTTCCTCTCTCATTCTCTGTTTACTGTGTCTGTCCCCAACTAGATTGTAAGCTGTTGAGGACAGGCACCACATCTATATTGTTGGCCATTGGTTCTCAAATAATGTTTGTTGATTAAGTGAACAATTTCAAACACATCCATTTTCGGTGTGGTATCTGAGGTAATGGAGCAGCTAGACACAACAAACAACCCCTTTCCCTCTTTTTTAAACAAAAGTTTATTCTTCTCAGTCATTACTGAACCTAATTCTGACCTTATGCCCAGGCAGAGAATATTTTTTATACCCACTGGAATGTTTTACTGACTTCACATCATTAGCATGTGCAGACCGTCCCTGACAGCAGTACTGCTTTGAATTTTCAGGGCGGCTAACCATCAAGGGCCACAATAAGGCCTGAGCATCAGCAGTGTCAGAAAACAGAGCCCATCCCTCTTAACACCCAAACAATTCTAAACATGAAAGAATTGGCTTAATCAGCAGATTTCACCCCATATAAGAATTTATTGTTTTTTTTTATTTTTTTGTCTTTTTCATGACCGGTAAGGGGATCGCAACCCTTGGTGTGGTGTCGCCCACACCACGCTCAGCCAGTGAGCACACCGGCCATTCCTATATAGGATCTGAACCCGTGGTGGGAGCGCCGCTGTGCTCCCAGCGCCACACTCTCCCAAGTGCGCCACGGGCTCGGCCCTAAGAATATATTGTTTAAGGAGCAACGCAACTGGTTTGACCAATTTGAAAATGGAGTTGACAGGTGTTATTAGCATGATGCAGATACGAACTGTATAGGACTCTAGATATGATCTGAAAGTTGGGAACCAACGTGAAAAAAGAAAGTGAAAAGCAAACCTCTTCCAGTAAGACAGGTAGACCAAGCCGGATGGAGTTTTCAAGTGTTCGTAGGAAATTACTATCTGTAAGCTTAATGACCTTTAAACTGCTTCTGCTTTCCTTGTTCCTTATCCAACGGTTTGCCTGTATAAGAAAAGACAAAGCAGGGCATTTGCTTTAGAGTATAATAAATAGCTAGAAAGTGAAAGCTTTACAATAAAGTTTAGAAATTTTGTTCAATCTAGAATCAGATTTGAAATGTAAAAAAATACAAAATAAAATAAAAATCTCCGTTCCCCCTCAGGAAAGACACCTTTTAAGCCCGATGTTTGGGACTCTTTCCTTTCTTCAAATTTGGAACAAATGAAGAAAAGAGGCATCTAGGAAAAAAAAGCCCATACTTGTGGTATACAAGTTTGTCTCACTTGCTTTCACAATGGCTCCCTTTTCCAAACCCTGTTTATTAGTGCAGTCTGATCTGTGGACTTACGGCATCAGCTAATGGGATTCTGTAAATTCCAGGCAGGATTGCCCTAAATTCCATTGCACCCTGACTTCATTCTGACTCCTCAGACTTTAGGTGTTAACAGCACCATGCTTCTCCCAAGTGATCTAACTGGCCAGCTTATCTCAGACCTTTTAGGACCAAGGACTATATAAGAATGAATTTCTGTGAATTTCTGCCCCCATAGAAAACAGAAAACTAATGGTCAACCCCCTAAACAAAACCAATCAAAATAAAGGAAGGAGAGCACTTAAACTCTTCCTTTCTTACTTTCCACATCCACAAAATCAGGGACTTGGACTAGAAGATTTCTAAATTCTCTTCTAGGTCTCAATCTTCATAATTTTTTTTTTTTTTTTTTGTCTTTTTTCGTGTCCGGCAACGGATCACAACCCTCAGTGTCGCACCCGTACCAGACCGGGATGGCAACGGGATCGCAACCCTCGGTGTTGCACCCGCACCTCGCTCAGCCAGTGAGCGGCTGGTCTGTATGTGGGATCCGAACCCTCGGCGGGAGCGCCACTGCGCTCCCACTGCACCGGGCCGGCCCTAAATCTTCATAATCTTACAAGTTTGTTAAAAGTCCACTTTTACAAATTTTAATAGCTCAATATTAAGCAGAACTAATAGGCCATTCTTTATTTCAAGCATTTGTTACACACCTGATCTTGAGGATCAATCATCAAAGGCCACCGTCTACCTTGAGTCACCAAAATGCCATTTTCTGTTGATGTCAAGTCACGGGGCAGCCCATCAGTGTTCCATTGCCGTACTTCATAGGGATCTCCAAGAATATTAATTAGACTGAAGGAAGGATCGATTGGGATCTCCAGAGACTGACAGTACTGGATCCAACACTCTACAAGCTGTAGAAGGAGGAAAGCTTACTTGTATAGAGTCAGAAACGGTCAGTAAACTAGGGGACACCCAAAGTGTGGTGGGTTGGAGTAAACGAGTGGCACGAAGAGCTAAGCCCCAGCACTCTCCACAGGCATCCTAGCATCAGCACAGGACACAAAAAGTGGACTAGGAATTGGGAGACCTGGGTGCTAGAGCCATACCATTAACTAGCTATGACTTTGGGCATGTCATTCACCCTAGTAATTGGTAGATGGGAGAAAGAGATGTTAGTGTCTTACCTCCTTCAATGAGTGGTATAGTCACAAACAACAGAGAACTATTTGCTCCCCAAAGGCACTATTGGTCCCAGTGAGAAACATGGCACCAGATGACCCCTGAGCTCCTGTAGAGTCTATATGAGTCCTATATCAGGTTTTATAATTCAAGGATGAGGGTGGAACATTTTTAGAAAGACATTTTGTAAAAATGTCCATAAAATCCTTCCAAATTAGTTTCCTGCAAAATGCATGTAGATGAAACTTTTGTTCTCTGATAAATGAGAGGTTTTATTTCTTTTTAAAAATATTTATTTTTAATTGATGGATAACACTGATTGCTTTTTTCACATTTGAAATGTTATTTTGAGGTATATATACGCTGTAGAGTGGTTAAATCTATCTAATGAACAAATGCATTATCTCACATGGTTATTATTGTGGTGGCAGCACATCACACCCACTCTCTTTACGTTTTTCAAGACTACAACATATCATCATTAGGTACAGTTGCTTTCCTGTATAATAGTTTTCTTGAAATTCATTCCCTCTAACTGTAATTATGTATTCTTTGACCAAGATCTCCTCACCCGCCTCCCCTCTAACCACCCAGAGGTTTTATTTCTTATAAAGATAAAAGCCTGAGGAACCACAGACTCATCACGTACTGCTCCTTTCCATTGTCCAGCCCTCAATCTGTCCAGTCTCACCAATTCAGAACATTTCCTCCTGGCTGACTTTACATGCCACCTCTGGTCATGAGGGCAGGGGACTCACGGTCCCTCTTCCTTCCCTCAGGTTCTGGTGCTGTGTTAGTAGTAAGTGACGTATAGCTTTCTAAGGCAGAAGGAAAGGGAAGAATGTGTGAAGGGAAGCCTAGGGGTAGATTATCACTGGCCGATGGGTGAGGTGGAGGGCTGTGGAATGTACAAATAAATTTCCACCACGGAGAACCTCTATGTGGAGCACCCCCATGTGAGCCAGAACGATGAACCCCCCTTGCAGTTTCAGCTGCCTCTGACCACTCCTTAGGAAAGCAGGTTCACTCACCGATTGCCTGTACTGGGCCGTGAAAGCCCCATAATAGGCCACACAAGCCGCTGCTATGAACACGTTCCCGATGATGCTGGCTATCTCTTCCTCAAATTTCTCTATGCTTTCTTCCCATCGCACCTGCTCGTCTTCTAGCGCGGCAGTCAGCTTCCCAGCACGCACTAGGCGTGCTTTCGTCAGGGCCATAGTCTTCGCTAGAAAATTTTAAGAAGATCAGGTATGTTATTAAGTATTTTCCTAAAATATTAAAAATTTATTCATCTGCTTCTGTTATAGCAGAATATGCATTATTTGGCTAATGATGGCAATATGTCTCTGAGAAACCTTGCAGCAATTCAGCATTATTTCTCATTTTAGGACCAAGTCTAAGTTTCCCTCTTGCATGCCAAGAGCTCTTTTTTGATATGCTCTCCGTGCCTGGGTAGTATTTATTTTCTGGATCAAGACCATATGCTGTTTTGTGTTATAATGTAACATGCTCCAACAAACCTTTTTCAGATATGGAACGTTGAATATACAGAGTATATGTGGTTTTTCTCATTTAATACCAGAAGATTAATGGAAATATGTCCTACAGGTTCCATAAAAGCTGAGATATGACTGCTTGAAAATTCTACTTTTGAAAATCAGGCATTTCCTGACCACTGTAAATTTTATGAGTTACTTACCCAGACTTTCTTTTTCATTCACACCTTTGTCATATTCATCTTGTAAGGCTCGTATTTGATCTTCTACTTGTTTTAATAATGCTTGCTTTTCTCTCAGGGTAGCCATAGTAATATCAAGTTCGGCCTAATAAAATCAAGTTCATACTTAAGAATAGGCCCCCAAAGAAGGTTGAATTTACCCATTTATAATAAAGATTTTAAAAAATGACTTACACTCCTTTTCGATGTCCAAAAAGATTTTGAGATAATATACCAAGTTAAAATAAATCTCAGATAGAGTAAAATATAAGAGCAGAAGCAAACAAAATAAAACAAAACCAAAAATAAAGCCCAACAAGATCAATCATAAGAGGAATAGAGAAACAGGCGAACCAAGTGTTTGGGTTGAATTAGTTACTACAACTGATTATTTATTAATTTTAAATGAAACAAATTAAATATTCATGCAATAGTGAAAACGAGTCTTTCCTAACAGTTCTGTATACCAAAGGTCTTCAAACTATGGCCTGCATGACAAATCTAGCCTGCTGCTTGCTTTTGTACAGTCTGCTAGCTAAGAACTATTTTTATATTTTTAAGTGGTTGGAAAAAAATTAAAAGGAAAATAATTTTTTGCAACAGGTGATACATGTATAAAATTTGAATTCCAGTGTCCTTAAATAAAATTTTACTGAAACATAGCCATGCTTATTTGTTTATATATTGTCAGCGGTTGCTTTTGTACTGCAATGCAAAGTTGAGTACTTGCAACAGAGACCATATAGCCCACAATACTTAAAATATTTACTATCTGGATTTCTATAGAAAAAGTTTGCTGGTCCTTCCTCTTAGCCACAGTTCCTTAAGACCTGCTCCGCTAAATAACCTTCCATTGTTTTTCTTGGGAAGACTAAGGACCTCACATCTGAGTGTGGGTTAAACTGGTTCTAAAACCTCAGATGACACCATCAAGTGGAAAATAGAAAAACTGACCCTCAGATGCTAGAACTAAAAGGCTCCTTGAAAATATCATAGACTATTTCTCTTTTTTCAGATAAACATACTAAGGCCTCATTTTCCTTTTATGCTGGAAGAGAGCTGATTTTGGAGATAATTTCTGAAAAAAAAATTCTTTGCCAGATATTGTTTAAAACAAAAGCTAATGTTCAAGAGCTATCTGTGTTGTGTAGGACCACAGTGGCATTATGCAGAGAGCATGAATGATTGATGATCATGGCCTTTAATTCTATGAAATATCACAATACAGACGACATACCTGTGCAGCGCGGAGTTTTTGTCTCTTTGGTTCGACTTCCTTGAGTACTCGAGAGTACAAATCTATTGCTCTTACCCACATGCACATGGATTTACATGCTTTGGACACTTTCTCTACTTTTTCAGGTACGAAATCGGGATTATTAATATACTTTTGAAGCTTTGCCAATATCTGAGGCTTTATGTTTTCCTTATCATATTCCAAGACCCTTCTTAGAAAGTTAGAGTCACCAAGAAGTTGCTTTGCTGTTGGCCAATCAGGCCTGAAAGACACACATGATAAGTTAATAGCATTGTAATAAGTTAATATAAGAACAAAAGAAATGTATTCCTTTGAGAACATCACAATATTATCCCAGTGGGTGGGAGCTTTAATCTCGGTGCTATCATCCCACTAATTGGTAGTTATGTACACCACAATTAATTCATGGGGAGAAAGGAAATTGGATGACTAAGTTTACATGCAACTCAGCTTTGGTAGAGAAAGAATTATAAAGTCATAGAGTTTTAGAAATGCAAGCCATTGTAGAAAGAATAGTTTCCTTTAAAAAAGGCACTAGGCACTCACGTTTTACCTCCTTTGCCCTGGTTTTGACCTTGAAAATCTCTTGCCAGGGCACTACAGTGGCCTTTTAACTGGGCTTTGTGTTTCTTGGTCAAACTTGCTCTTCTGAACTTTTGCCAGATTGGTCTTTCTACCATAAAAATCTGATTAGGTCAAAAATGTTCAACAGTTCTCAGGCCCCTCTGCCCAGTGCTCCCCAGGCCCTACCAAGTACCAACCTGAGGGTCAGTGAGGAAGCTTGGGGTGAGGGAGTGCTCTGGGCCCTTTGCTTGGTTTTACACAAAAAGGTTTATTATAATTCAATTTTTATTGAGAAAAGGGCTAAAGAAAGTTTGAAAACTACATATCTCCAAGATGAAATCTGAACTGCTTAGTGCAGCATACGAGACCTTTCGTGACATAATCACTGCTCTTCTGTCCAGCCCCATCCCATTCCGTGAGCATCAAAGTTCCTGAGCTCTTCCTTCCATCCCACTCTCCGACTGAGCATTCTCTTCTGAAAAACCTGCTCACACCTCCCCGGGTAGACTTAGGCATCTATTCTTGGCACTTTCAAAACTATGCAACTCTTACATTGTCTTGAAATCATTATTTTTCATGTTTGTTTCCCCACTAGACTATATGCATATTGTAGGGAAAAACTATATCTTTTATCATCTAGCACAAAATAGACGTTGGAAAAAAATGCTTGTAAATCAATTTGTTGAATGACCAATTGAATTGAAAATGGAGAAAAATAATAAAGGAATCCCACCAGGTATTCTGGTAACTCGTGATTCTGAATTACTCACTTGGCATTCAAGAGGATGGAGATGGCTTCCATTACAGTCATGACCAAGTCTGGGGGCTTTGTAAAAACTCTGATTTCAGATATATCTGCTTTATCCAAGGAATCCAGTGCTTTATTGGCAGCTTCAAGCGCTGGTAGCGCTTCGTCAAGATCTCTTTGAGCATCATCAGCTATTGCTTGGGTTTCTTCAGCTTTCACTTTTGCTGTAGCTTCATCTTCTTGCACAACGTGACGGACCTAACCATTGAAACGTGATTGCTTAAGTGGCCTCATTATTTGAATTTCAATGTTTAAATACAAAGTCAATAATAATGAGTCATATTTTGCCTTTGGATTAGACCAGTGATGAGAGGGAATTAGCTGAATTGCATTTTATGCTATCCTTTGTCTATCTCATGCCATGCTGATAGCGATATGGAGATACAATTGTTGTAACAAATAGCTCCTTCTTAGGAGAGGCATAGCTGCTTTATATTTGTAGGAGCTACTTTTCTCACAATTCTCTGTCCCACTCACTGAGCTGTACCAATTTTCGGGGACAGAACAAGGCTGATTTAGGAAAGGGAGATTGTTTACAACTTAAAACTATTGCTAAATTTACCACTTAATTATTTTATGACATATATAATGAAATAATCCAATCACATATCATTGTATATAAGTGATCAATTACTTACCAAAGCCTTTTTATCCATTCTGTCAGGTAATGCAGCTTACCTGATCAGCATTTTCTTGATCTAATGCCAATTTTTCCATCAAGGCTTCAACATCTTGTGATTTTGTTAAAAGCACAGGTTCTAAAGCTGAGAGATCTAATTTCATTTTATCTACCAGTAGGTTTGTTTCTAGTAGCTTGGTGAGACCATTCTTCACCCGATCTCGTGCCTAAATGACAACAAAAATTTCTATTTCAATGAGTATTATACACTATAAGTTTACTGGCATCTATTAGTCATGTATTAGAATTCTGCATCTACAGAATTGGTAAATCAGTTTGTAATACTTTAAGTTGTGAACGTATTACCAGTTGGGAAGTCTCCAGGTAATAGAACGCTAGGAAATGGCCATGACATTCACCATGGTGTGTTTGGATCCATGACTCCTGGCCACAGCAGTGGGACATCACTGGACTGTGGCTCACTAAGGGTGGGATCACATAATATTATTTTTATTCTCTGTGGCAGCATGTTGAATAAGCGAGGGACAAGTTCAGATGGAAACCCTTGGAGGCCACAGCTCTGGGAGCTTGTCTACTCAAGGTGGGTCAGTAGGGCTGATAGCCACCAGGGAGACAGGGCCCTGGGTGCCTAGCTGTGGTTGCTGGATCTGAACCCTACTTCCCAGTGGTAGACAGCTCTTGACTAGGATCGAAGGGGTGGTATATGGTACAGGGGACACCTGGGAAGAAATGTTTTTTGAAGGTGAGTCAGCAATCTTGGTTTAAATTGCCAGGTTTCAAAAATATTTGCTAAGTTATTTTACAAGTCATGCATTTTACCAGTTAAAAGTCCTCTGAAAGAAATTTTAACATATCTAAATGGTAAATGCTTCCATTTTTAGTGTGCTTAAAATGTTGAAAATTTTAGGTCATTTTAGCCTGATGATGATGATGATGGCAGCTACATTTTCTCAGCACCTCATTTGTATCATCAGATCACAGTCCAAGCCCTTCATGGATAGTGTCTTATTTAATTAAATTCCACAACAATCCTAGAGGTAGATGTAGATATTTTGTAATTGTATTTTCTACTCAGGCCTTGAGAAGTTATGTAATGTGGTCAAAGTTGCACAGCAAGAGGCAGAGCATAGGTGGCACACAGTTTGGCTCATCCTTGCTCTTAATGGGAACTGTTGATACATGTTAGACCACTAAAATCCCATCTCTATTGCCTAACACAAAGTTTTCCTCCATATTAAATACTGCAGAGATAACTAGTTCTCTGCTTAACTTTGATGATGTTGCAATGTCCATATTATTCTCCTGAGTCAAGGATACTTACAGAAATGATGGAAGAAAACTATAAATATCAAGGAAGGGGAAAACCCTTGAACCAACTGCATGAAGCACTTTTTGGTCATAGTGCAGGCTGTCAAGGGCATATGTCAGAAAGAAGAGAGATTCTGTATCCCTCTAGTAAGATGGTGCATAGATCTTTTCTTCCACTCATTCTCGATTTTTGAGTTCAAGGAAAAAAAAAAAAAAAAAAAAAAAAAGATTTTCCTTGACAATACTGAACTTACGGAAATTATCTGCTTCCTTTTTTCACTCAGCATGGACAGGTAAAGATTGATGAGCTCCAAGTAGGAGGTGGGCGTGGTGTAGTAGCGCCTGCGGAGCTCGTTGTAGTAGCGTTCTGCCATGTCGGACACGCTCAGGTGAACGTTCACGCACATGAGGGAAAGCTTTTCTTTCAGTTCTTCATTTCCAGGGTCGACATTTGAGAAAAATGTCTTTGACACAGAAAGAAGTGCTTCTCTGGGCCACTGTAAATAAAGGAATAATCTGGAAATCTGTTTGTCATTTTAATAACATATAGTTTAATAATGAAGAAAAATATATTTCTCTGGAGCTCTTCCTTTCCTAGTCCCCCCTTTCACCGAGTTAACTCCTATTCAGGTCTATGGTGCTTAACGAACTGAATGGCTTTATCCATTAGAGGGGGGCCTGGGTCTCCATTTGTAGACCACTGTGTCTCCCCAGCACAGTGTCAGGTGCATAGAAGTTGTTCAATAAATATTTGTTGATGGAATGAGTGAACGATTGGGTGTCTTTAGAATTCCCATGAATAGAATCACATACATTACAAGACCTCATGTCCTCACTCTGTTTATTATGCAGTTGGGATTTCAGGTCCATCATATAACTACTATCCTGTGTGCATCTTAAACCCTTTGATTCTCTCTTGTTTCTGTGAGCTCATCTGAACTTAGTCAAATGCAACTCTCTGCTACTCCATGCCTGCAACTTTGCAGCTGAGCATGCTGGAGAAAAACACACAACCATGTGACTGGCCTCACTTTAAGTTCATGACAAGTCACTCCTTAGTGCAGCCCAGAAATACTTCTACATTTTCTAATTCATTAGTTCTGTAATCTCCCAAGTGAGTATTTTACACCCTATCCTACTTCCTCAGACCACTAACATTTCTTCTTTCCTCTTCACTCTCAGCTGATGACCCTGCTTCTCACATGGCTAAAACAAATAGAAGCAATGCAAACAGAACTTCAAAAAGCTCTCACACCCTCCCACCTCCCTGCTTCAGAGCTCCTATACTTGGCCTCACCTCCTGTCACTCGGGTGAGCTGTGTGTGCTCCCTGCCCAGGTCAGCTCCTTCACTGATGACCAGATCCATCCTTTCTTGCTTATTCAAGGACAATGGTCCTACACGCTTAACTCTGTGTGCTGCATCTTCAATACATTTCTCTTTTTGGGATCAGTTTTCATCAGCACACACACACACATGCTGCTTATATTCCCCATTTAAAAATACTTTTCTCTTGACCTCTTATACCCTTCTAGCTATTACCCCATTTTTCTGCTTTCCTTTGGAGCAAAACTCCTTGAAAGAGTTGTCTCTACTCACTGTCTTTGATTCTCTCCCCTTTTCTCTTTTGAACCCTCTCCCCCAACATCCATTGAAATAGCTCTTGTCACTCGAATACTGATAACTTGTACTTAGTGAAATTCAGTTGTATCCTCCTCCTTTATTAATCATTTTGTTTTTGTTCTGTGATTGTCATTGTTATTCCCTGTATGAATGTAAATTCCCAGCAGGCTTTAAAGCTAGTGTGAGTACCTGTAAGTTATTCTCAGACAATGTGCTACCTCTTTAAAATCAAGCAAGTCCAACTTCTCAAAGACATATAGGATGTCACCAACCTGGACAAACCAGTCAATGGTGCAGCAGTTCACAAGGGACGGAAACATCCGGCATCGAGATCGAAATGCCTCCCCGACTGGGCTCATGCAGAGGACAATGTGCAGCTTCTGACGGACTCTGCTGATAAAGAATTGAAACACCTGACAAAAAGAAAGATATTTATTTAAAATAAGGATGAAGCAACAATGAAAATAGGTGTTGGCTAATACATTTAAGGCTACCAATATCAAATAAAAAAATTAGTATGGTAGATGTACAAACTGTTTTGTTCAGCATCCATTCCAACCCTTTCTTTCACACGGTCTAGAAAGATTAGAAACATTTTGCAGACTCTATTGCAACTATGGTTCTGGATATGATTTAGGTCCTCCTCATCAGTGTATTTGAGGAGACCCCTTGAATAAAGTGGAGAGAGAGATTCATACGAGGTTTCGCTTTGGGATGGAGGATAATTGGGATAGAGGCACAGGGTGCAGGACATCAATTTTTGCAGGTGCAGAGCCTGGCAGAAGTGGCATGGCTGCTGGGGCTATTATCTCTGGATGTGGCTCCTTATTTCAGCTGCTTCCTGACATGCTGGAGGACATATGGCTCTGCAGCTGAAGCAGAGGCATGCTGATTGGTTGCATGGCTTCCTGGTTCAGCAGGAGTGGTTGTGGCAGAGGCAGCAGCTTCCTTGAGCACTGGTGTCTACGGTGTGCATTTTATATTCATGCCAAGGAGTTGTCTGGAATCTCTTCTTTCACCCTTCCAATGATTCTGTATCCCTCTAGTAAATCCCTTTCTGCTTACATTGGCTGAAATAGAGTTGATGTCTATACCTATAATCCCCAACCTAGCAGGGGAGGAAAATCTTGCCAAGGGGCACAGAAAAGACATGAGAAAGAACAGCCAAAAAGTTAAAGAAGGTGCAGGAAGAAGGGAAAAGATGGGTAGACAAATAACAGTGTGTGAGCCTAGCATGATGCTGGAGAAACAGGTGGATAACAGCTGTGCTGTTCCTGAGAGAGTGAGAGAAAACGCATTTCTGTTTTAGCTGTGTCACAAATTTGCTTAGGGGATAGAAAGTACAAAACTCATGCCTTAGCCCCCCTTAGGCAAGATCCTGTGGGTGTGTGAAGTAAACTTGTGCTTAAAGAAGAGTAAGGGAAGCTTGCTACTTTGGATAAGACTGTAACTCCAGTGGGGCAGTAGGGTTTCTGTTGTCTGAGTCCATGGACATTTCTGGAAGTCTGGTGAACCAATGCTTTGAACGAAGAAAATAAAATACATAGAATTGCAAAGGAAACAAATTTTATTGAAAAAAATTCTATCTATAGACCCCTTAAGGGCATCTGTGAACTGTTAAATGAGAGGTTATGACAACTTTTTTTTTTTTAAAGCCATATAACTATTCTGGCATGTCCTACCTCGTCTCTATTCCCCTCGGAAATTCCTACTTCTTTTGCTCTTGGTCTGGTGGCTGCTAAAACCTGTTCCAGTTCATCCTTTTCAAATAAATTAGGCACTTCACCCGAGTTCAGGATGTTATTTATATCTTCTAGGAACTCCTCCACTACAATCTGTAGAAGAAAGCAGACAGGCCATTATAACTCACTCAATCATTTTACATTAATTGCATATAAATTATAATGCAAAGATTTATTCTAAAATTCACAGGAGTTAATTTTATCTTTAAGAGAATATAATCTTAAAAATTAGATGAAATTCTAAAATTCTAAAATAGCAAATACATTGATTTTTTCATTTTTCCTTCCTGTTTGGTTTCTTAAAAGGTATACCTGTTCCCCAATTTTCATCGCAGCACTTTTTTTTTTTTTTCCTTTTTGTCTTTTTTCGTGGCCGGCAATGGATCGCAACCCTCAGTGTCGCGCCCGTACCGGGCCGGGACCGGCAAGGGGATCGCAAACCTCGGCGTTGCCCCCGCACCTCGCTCAGCCAGTGAGCAGCCGGTCTGTATGTGGGATCTGAACCCTCGGCGGGAGCGCCACCGTGCTTCCCAAGCGGCGCACTATAGCAGTGCGCCACCGGGCCGGCCCCGCAGCACTTTTTACAATAGCCAAGAGTTGGAACCAGCCCAAATGTCCATCATCAGATGAGTGGATACGGAAACTGTGGTATATCTACACAATGGAATACTACTCAGCTACAAAAAGAATGAAATACTGCCATTTGCAACAACATGGATGGACCTAGAGAGAATTATATTAAGTGAAACAAGTCAGGCACAGAAAGAGAAATACCACATGTTCTCACTTATTTGTGGGAGCTAAAAATAAATAAATAAATACACACAAAACCTGGGTGTGGGGGAGGGCAAGAAGACACAACAATTACAATTCCTTGAAGTTGATACGACAAGTGAACAGAAAGGAGGTTGTTGGGAGGGAGGGGGGGAGAGGGAGGAGGGAGGGAGGTGTCAGTAATTGGCCACAATAATCAGCCACATTGTATATTGACAAAATAAAACAAAATTAAAAAAAATAAAATAAAAAATAAAAAAAGAATGAAAGTTAAAAAAAAAGGCATTCATATTTTACCTAGTTCAAGTGATATGTGCAAGTATTTTATATTCTTCACCTTTCAGTTTCCATTTTATCATAAATATTAATCTACTGTTCTCTAGAGTACTCATATTTACAATCATAGATATGGGAGTATAACAGACCATTGAGCTGATGTGCCTTACATTTACATGAACATGGTTTAAAGTGTTGTTTACATTATAAGAGCATCTTTAGGTTTTTAGCTTTTCTCCACAGTTGTATTATGGTCTTGGAATAAATTCCTAGGAGTGAGATTAGTAATTAAAGTGCATTAATCTTTTCTGGATTTTGAAGATTCTTCTATTTCTCTTTCAATTCAAGGATGACTTCATTAACCTTTAATATTTATTTTTGTTTATTTGGGGAGTACAAATGTTTCTTTTGGGAAAATTTAATTTGTATGTCTTTGATTATTAGCAAGGGAAAATACTATTCCACATTTATCATTTTCCATTAAAAAAATCTGTTCAAACTTTGCATGCTGGGGGTTTCATTTTAAATTTGAATGAATAATTTACATACTATAAAATAAACCTATTGCCTCTCATAATTGATACAAATATTTTAAAATATTCTATCGTTTACTCTTTAACTTCAGTTAATTTTTAGTTATATAGAAGTTTGAGTCCTATATATTTAACTATGACAACGTATCTGTTATTTTTTTCTTCATTTATAACTTCCTGTTTTTTCTTAAATGAACTTGACATAATTGTGTCTGTTAATTTTCCCAAGAATAAACAGTAGTTCTCTTTGTCCTAATTTATTTCTTTCTGCTTTTTATCTTACTGTTTCCTTTTCTTATTTGTCTTGATGCTTCCTTGTGGCCTTTTTCCTCCTAAAGTTTTAAGTAAACTGATTTGTGTAGTTTCTAATTTTTGATTCAAATCTATAAATTTAACTTTGAGAAATGTTTGGTTGCATTCCATAGATTTTTAAAAATATTTAGTTCTTTTCCCCTATTATCTAAACAGAGATTTTGATTTTCTTGATCTTTATATAAGCATTCTAAAGCACTCAGCCACATCATTAATTTCTCCTTTGATTAAAGCACAGGCAAAGAAGGTTATTGTACAGTTTATGCTTTTAAAAATTCAATAAAAATTTCTTTAAACCTAATATATGATCAGTTTTTGTAAACTTTCGGTAGTATTAGAAAAGATTTGCTTCCTCTGTAAAATATAAATGAGGTATTTCAAAAAGTTGTGGAAAAATAGAATTAAAAGATAATACAAATCATTCTATAAACTTTTTGAAGTACCCTGTGTTGGCTATTAACTCTGGCTTAGAAATCATGATATTTATATTATTTAAACATACTTATTTCTCCTTTGTATTTGCTAGGAATAGCAAATTAAACTCTGTTTTTTAACATCTTATCTCTCTCAATTTCTTCTCATATTTATAATAGTTTTGCAAATATATGTGTATGTACATATACTCCTATATACACACCCAAGCATTCCAGTTATTTTGGTTTTCACTCTTCTTCACTACAGGACATTTGAGATCAGCTGAGGCTTTCAACAGAGTGTAATAGCTTTTTGTTTGCTTAAAGTGGAGCAGGACAGTATGACTTGATTTTTGGAGCTATAATACTTTGAGTCTTTTTATACGACTTGCTTGACTTTTAAAAGCAATGCTAAATCAACAGAGTAACAATTATTCTTTCAGAAGGAGAGAAAAAATCTAGGGTAATTAGAGGGGGTGTGGGGAGGGAGTGGGGACGGTGAGAGATTGGACAAGGGGCATAAAGAATAATTATGATTTGTAACAATATATATGCTAGTAATATTGATTTGATCAACATATCTCAATGTTGAACCCCCAAAATATGTATAATCAATTTTTTTTTTTAAAAGATGACCGATAAGGGGATCTTAACCCTTGACTTGGTGTTGTCAGCACCACGCTCAGCCAGTGAGCGAACCGGCCATCCCTATATGGGATCCGAACCTGGGGCCTTGGTGTTATCAGCACCACACTCTCCCGAGTGAGCCACGGGCCGGCCCCTGTATAATCAATTTTGATTCAATAAAAATAAAAAAAAAATAAAAGCAATGTTAAAGATGCTATAAGAAATATCTTAATTTTAGAATAACTAGAAACTATAGATAAGCAAAACTCAAAACCCCATGACCTAGATGTTTTCTAATTGCACATATGGCATATCTACTTTGATGTACCTTGAACCCAAGAGCTTACATGGTAGATGTTTTGTACACATGCTAATGATGTAACAACACATTCTGAACATTTTCCACATTAATTAATGGATATGTTTCTACAATATGATTTTTCATTTTTTACATAATTCTCTATTATGTGATCATGCCAGAATTTACTTATCTGACTCTCTCTCTCTGGAGATTAAAGCTCTTTCAAATTATTATTTAAAAATATTACAGTAGATACTGTTGTACATGAAACCTTGAATGCAGCTCTGATTATATGTAAGTGAAATTTAAAGGCTTTATCTACTAACTTTATTGCCAACTACCGTCCAGAAACGTTTTGCTGACTTACAGTCTTCCAGTGAGAAAAGTCTTCCAGGTCTATTTCCCCCATAACTTTGCTAATGCTGCATATTATGATTTTCAAACTTTATCAATTTTCAAGGCCAAACCATTGGCATTTTTATTTATTTAAATGTCTTTTAGTAATGGGGGAGCTGAACATTTCTTCAGGTGTTTAAAGCCCTTGTTTGTTTTTGGGAACTCCTTATTCACATTCTAATTACAGTTTTATATTTCTTCTATTAGTGTGTTTGCTTTTCATTTTTCATTTGTATAAATATTTATATGCTAAGATATAAACTCATTGCATGTCATAGATGTTAAAAATATTTTTCGCGTTTTGTGTTTGCACTTAATCCTACTTAACAATATTTAAAAATTAAAAAGAAGCTTAAAATATTTGTATGTCAAATCTATCACTTTTTAATTTCTTGGCTAATTTCCAGAAAGGTTTATTTTTCCTAAACTTAAATTACCCAAAAGTAATGAATGTAGAAAATCCTCACCTGGAGTATTAATTCAAGATCAGCTAAATTGGCTGTTGTAGATATAGATATAATCTTACTTCAGTTTTTTTTTTTTAATCTTACTTCAATTTTAAAGTTAATTTGGCCCTAAAACATAGCCCTTATTTTTTCCTTTTCTTGGGGAAAGCATATTTCTTTAACTGATTTTATTTAGGGAATTATTTTCTTATATATACTTCTAAAGACAGAGTTTATTACCTTTTGCTGCTATCTTTTTCTTTTCCTCAAAGAAAAGTTAAAAACTTTCTCACCTCTTTAACCTTTGATCATATTTAAGTACTTAGAATTTAAAGGGGGAAAATACTTAAAACAAATAAAAGAAATAAAATGTGTTATAAAAGTCTTTTACAAGGTGCAGGAAATCTGTTATCAAAGGGAACGATCTGCTGAAATTTGTCCTACAAAGTGTTCAAAGCACACACTGGACCATGATACCTGTATATTTCCTGTTCTTACTCGTGGGCCACTTAAACATGTACCTGGGTGTCCGTGAAAAGGAAAACCATATTGCTGTCTTCTACGCCAGCCATTTTGTACAACTTCCTCAGGTCTTCGTGAAAACTATCATAATTATATCCCCGGCTAAGTTCAATCTGCAAGCATCTGTAACCACATATATGAGCTGCAAGTCTCGTAAGAGACTGCTTTCCTGTGCCTCCTACTCCCACAAGGAGGGCATTGCCTCTTTCCTGACGAATCATCCGGGCAATCCTGCAGGGAGCAAAGCAGAGAAAGATTTAATTCAAGTTCACAGATGTGCTTCTGCTCAGAGGGCCTGCCCCACCATGGAAGGCTGCTGGCCAGCGGAGCTCAGCTTTGAGCAGGATGCTGCAAGAGGAGACTTTATGTCTGAGGCTCAAGGTAGGATGAACATTACTGCTGGGCTTTTCCATTTTCCTGTCTCTTCCTCATTTCCTACAGGCTGTTGGCTCTCTGCCTTAGTTGTGCAAATTTAGAATAAAGTAAAATCTCTCCTCCCTTTGTCAAAGTGTGAAGGATCTTGTCAGGGACCCTGGCTGATCTAGGACACAATGTATGTTAACCATTATATCGGCAAGCCCAGGTCTCCATTTACAAGGATGAGCGAGCAGAAAAATGACTGGACCTAGGAAAAGACACTGTAGTTCAGAAGAAATCAGAAAAACAATTTGAAATAGATTTGCTGCAAGATAATAACAAAATTTTAGGTTTTCCAAACCATGTTAACGAGAATTAAAGAAAGCACTACCATCATGATACTAGTGAGTACTTAGAAAGAAGGAGAAAAAAATCTGAGTTTAGGAAAAATTGAATAAAGATGGAAAATCTGACAACCGACCTGCAAACCTCAGAGGAAAATTGAATAGGTAAAGTAGAGGACAAACTCAAGGAATATACTCAAAATTCGGAGAAAAAAGACAGACAAATCTAGGAGAAACAAATGGGATCCCAGAGGCCACATAGCAGGAATTACAGAAGGAGTAACAAGAAGGGTAGAACCGATGCCACAGTGACTGAAGCAAAGGAAGAAACCACCAGAGCGAAGTCCACAGACCCAGAGCAGTCACTGAGGGTCAGGGATTTAAAAAAAAAAGAAGAAGAAGAGAAAAGGAGAAAGGCGAAACACTAAATATTTTCTAGGAGATATATCAATATAGTATTATATAAAATAGAAATCTACATTTTAGACATAACTGAAAAGTTTTGTGAGCATCTAAGGCAGAAATAATAGATTACACCCAAAGGAACAAATACTTTTAGGCTGGCCTCAGACATCTATTCTATGAGATGACACTCTATAACACAATGAATAGAGAGGGAAAAATATCATGCTGTGGCCCGGAGAGTAAATCATCTGCAAACACTTTCTAAAAAATTTCTGGAAGATATGCAGAAGTATGAACAAAATTAAAAAAACCCAAGAAGGGGGAAGAAACAGTATAAAAGTGAATGTTATATAGATTCAAGTCTATATATTGTTTAGATGATAAAAAATGGAATGATAATTGAAAGATCTTGATCATGGAATGATCTTGAAAAGAAGATACAAAGTGTAAAAATAATTTCTTTTTGAAATTATCATTATCAATGTCTAAAATCTCAGACTGGGTCAGCAAAACTAGAAATCATGGGTGAAATTTAAAAGCATGTTTAATTTTGTCTTTTTTTTTTTTACAAGAAGCGTATATTATCTGTCTATCATCTATCTAGTTTTATTCATGATGCTGATAATTGGAGAAAACGATGTTCAAATATTTTAAAATTATAATGGCTTTATAATTATGAAAGTATAACATCGTTTCTGTAATCCTTGAGAAGACACCCATGCAAGCCCTTTCCCTCATGTGAGCTCCATCATGAGGCTGGATGCTGTCCCGTTCTCATGAGAACAGTGCACAGCATCATGGCAGGTGCTTCATAAATTATCTGTATTCCAATAACCAACTTCTAGAGACCTGGACAGCTGTGAAATAGGGAGCACCGATTAGCTATTATACTCCATCATCTTTGGTGGCAGGAATAGGAGCTGTGTAGTGTGAGACCAGAGCAGGGAGTCTACAAGGACTTACTTAAGGAGTGCTCCTCCAAGGACAAAGTACAGACTCCTAGTCACTATTTAGGATCTTCTGAAACAAGAATCAAACTTTCAAATTGGTCCTCTCTAACCTCACTCCATCTCCTGCTCCTCAGACAGGTTTGCTCTTTCCATACCCTGAATGCCTGAGAACATTGCTTTGTCTAGAACAGGGGTCAGCAAGCTATGGCCTGTGGGCCAAATCCTGCTCTCTAACTGTGTGTGTGTGTGTGTGTGTGTGTGTGTGTGTGTGTGTTCAATGGTCTACGAGCTAAGAATGGTTTTCAGATTTTTAAATGGTTGAAAAATATTCAAAAGAGTAACATTTCATATGTGAAAATCATATGAAATTCAAATATTAGAATATATAAATAAAGTTTTATTGAAACACAGCCAAGCTCATTCATTCACTTATTGTCTGTGGCTGTTTATGCATTACAATGGCAGAATTGAGTGGCTGCAACAGGGACTGTATGGCCTGAAGAGCTTAAGATGTATTTTTAAAAATACACTTTTTAATTGACACATAATAATTGTACATATTTATGGGGTACAGTGTGATATTTTGATACATACATACAATGTGTAATGATCAAATCAGACTAATTAGCACATCCAAGACCTCAAACCTTTATCAATAAAATATTTTCTATCTGGCCCTTTACAAGAGAAGTTTGTTGACTCCTTCCCTAGAACCTTTTGTCGATTCCTTCCTTGGAAAAACCAAGACCCACAGGCACCATTTTTATTGCTGCGACTCTGTCACAATGCACATCTAGTGGAAGATGCATAAGATTATCTGTTTGCTTGTTTCTCTTGTACATGTGAGTACAAAACTGAGGGCTGAATAGATATAATAATTTTTTTTTATATTTTCATAATGCACAAGTATCCTACAGTGGATGAAATATTGAATATTGTGAAAATCTTGCACTTCATATGTCACTCTTTCCTTGTTCCATGTACATTATTATTTATATTAGTTTGATTATTTCTATCTGAGATTATTGGAAACAAATGACTTGTCCATTCTGCTTCTTCATGTTATTTTTTCTGGTAATTTACCAATAAATAGTTCAAAAACGCCCCTCAGTGAGAATCCTCTAATGTAGTGGGCATGTTACATTTTCTCTGATGCAGTAGGTGACAGTTCACTCTCCCACTTAGTGGCTTATGTTTTAATAGATAGATCTGTTCTACCACCCTTGGAGTGTGGTGAAGACTTGCAGGCATGTGATGGGTAGAAATTGCCTGGTGTGGCACAGAAAGAGAAATACCGCATGTTCTCACTTATTTGTGGGAGCTAAAGATAAATAAATAAATATACAAACAAATAAAGGGTAGGGAGGGAAGAAGACACATCAATCACAGCAATTCCTTGTACTTGTTAAGACA
The DNA here is from genome assembly GCF_000696425.1 of Galeopterus variegatus. Taxonomy (NCBI): domain Eukaryota; kingdom Metazoa; phylum Chordata; class Mammalia; order Dermoptera; family Cynocephalidae; genus Galeopterus; species Galeopterus variegatus. Next base: position 133,136 of record NW_007726400.1, on the reverse strand, counting down.
AGTGAACAGATACGATGTAGGTGGGGGGGAGGGGAGAGAGGGAGGGGGAAAGAAGAACGGGTAAAGGGACACAAAAATCAACTATAATATATACTGAGAAATTAAAATAAAAAGGAAAGAAACTGCCTGGTGCGTTTGCCCCTTAAAGCACTAGTTCTGAAGTAAATTTTTTTCACTGAGTTGGGAAGACTTTTACCCACTTACCCTATGCCAAGAAACGAAAAACAAAATTATTTCCAATAAATGGAAATGCAGGATGTGCTAAATTTCTGAATATTATAACTCCATAACTCACATTTATAACGAAGCCCTTTCCATCGCTAACCAGTGTTTGAAAGCTCTTACTTACAAGTAGAAATATGTTTCTCTGATTCCTAACTACTAATCTTCTTTAGAAAAAAAGAGAACGCGTCTACATGGTTATTTACATGGCAGTCCTTTGTGTATCTGAAAACCAAATCTCCACCATTCTACGCATGGTTTTTAATTTCCCCCTGTAATATTTTAAACAAACCTTGAGTGGCCTGGTGATTCTGTCTCACAAAAGTAAGACAGATTATAAATACAATTCAGCTGGCTTTACCTATCATCTGGTCTATTCTCCAGGAAGTTTCTCAGACCAGAGTGCTGACATTATTTTTTTCCTTGCAGGCTTAGGGACTGCCTGAGCTATGGGAATAAAAGTTGTCAGGGGATAGAGTGTGGGTATGCTGGCAGTGAGACGGATGGGGAGCAAATGGTTGTATGTTATAACACTCGAGCTGTGACAAACAAATTCTTGAATTAAAGTTAATTAAAGAGCAGAAAGATAGGACAAGTGAAAGACTTTATTTGCTTATGGTTTATGTGAAAAAAAATCCTGGGGGTTTAATTGTCAATCTTAACAAGGACCAACACTAAAATGTAGTTGGCTTGGGGAAAAAAAACAAAGCTGTTAAAATCCTGCTGCAGCAGTAGACCATGGGAAATCCTGTTCTCTCTTGTATTTCATGCTGTTTATTCTACAGAATATGATATAAAATCTTGGTACCACACTTTAAGTGGAACATTGAAAAATTACAAAGTGCTCAGTATGTCGAGGGCTGGAAATAATCTCTAACAGGCAATATGAAAGACTGGGATAATTTGCTTAGAGAAGATAAAGCTAAGAAAAGCATGGGGATGATTTTTAAATATTGGGAGGGCTGCCATGAAAAAGAGTGAGCCGATTTTGGGTGGGAGGACCTGCAGTGGAGATAGAGCCAAATCACTGGACGTGATCCCCAGCCTACCAGTCCACTACATAAAGGACTTCAGACCTAACCTCTCAGCGGCCTACTGCATTGTCCCAAAAATGGCTGCAACAATGTTTCTGGTCCTGCTCACTCTTTGACTCCATCGACAGTCTCTGTTCTCTTCTAATGAACCTGGGTGGGGCTATATGACTGCTTTGACTGAAGAGTATGATAGAAGTGATGCTAGGTGACTTTCAAGGCTAAGTCAAAAAGGCCATTTAGCTTCTGCCGGGCTCTCTGTCTTGGAGCACGTGCCTTTGGAGCCCTGTGCCACCCTGTAAGAAGCCTGGACACCCTGATGCTGCTGTGCTGGAGAGATGTGTGGAGAGACCACATGGAGGCAGAGATGATCCGGGGGCTCTAGCTGCTGTCTGATTGCAACTGCAATTAGAGATTATGGTAAAATGAAGCTGCTAAGTGTTGGAGTGGCTTATTACATAGCAATAGGCCACTGGAACATTCTCTGAGCCTTATTTGTAAAGAGATTATGATACTGAGCCATAGAGAGAGGTGTTGTGATGGTTAAGTGAGATGCTGAATATCGTGGTTTTATATGTACACTGAGTGCCATTATTATTACTGCTCCACAGGAAGGAATTGACACCTGAAGTCATAGGAAGGTCACTTTAACACTTAGAATTGTCCAACAGGATAAGAGCCACTTCAATAAGTGTTGCATCACCCTCCCACAACCAGGCAAACCCTGCCAGTGCCTTGGGGCCTGCCCAGGGACCTGAGGCATGGGGAAGGGTACTGGACCCTCCTCCCAAAACCAGGCACACCGAGCCAGCTCCTTGGGTCTTGCTTGGTGACCTGAAGCATGGAGAAGGGGACTGGACACCCCTCCCACAACCCACCACACTGTGCCAGTGCCTCAGGGCCTTCCCGGGGACCTGAGGCATGGAGAAGGGGACTGGACTGCCCTCCCTCAACCAGGCACACTGCAGTAGCACCTCAGGGCCCACCCAGGGACCTGGGGTATGGAGAAGGGGACCAGACCCCCCTCCCACAACCAGGCACACCAAACCAGCTCCTTGGGTCTCACCTCGTGACCTGAAGCATGGAGAAGGGGACCGGACAGCCCTCCCACAACCAGGCACATGGCGCCAGCACCTTGGGACCTGCCCAGGGACCAGAGGCATGGAGAAGGGGACCAGACACACCCCAGAACCAGGCATACCACCAGTGCCAAGGAGCATACCAAAAACAGCACCTCCATGTGGGTGGCCCACCACAGCCACCACAATAACCATGGCTGCTGTGAAACAGCTAGACACCACAACCACCATGCAGATGGTCTGCCAACCACTGGAGTGCATTCACACACACGGAGAGTCACCAGCAGAGACAAAGAAAAGAAGAGGATGTCTCTTTCCACAAAGCCCATTTCAGAGTGACAGAAGAAGCATCTGCTCTATGATAATATTGGGGGACCTGA
>NW_007726400.1:68822-129424 GCF_000696425.1 Galeopterus variegatus | reverse complement strand
TGGAGGGGGAGGGGGAGGGTATGGGGGAAGGGGGGAGATTGGACAAGGGGCATAAAGAATAATTATGATTTGTAACAATATATATACTAGTAATATTGATTTGATCAACATATCTCAATGTTCAACCCCCAAAATATGTATAATCGATTTTGATTCAATTAAAAAAAAATGTGGTACATGCCCCAAGGACTGCAGATGTTCATGCTGGATGCACATATGTCAGGGACATCTCTCAAAGGATACTTTCACTGAATCAGATTCATAAGCAGATGGAATCTATAATCCTGGATTCAAATTGTTTTGCTATAATCTCGAACCCCCCTCTTTCTTTAGGCATGCATGTAATTAGTCTTGTTATACTGTACTTGTATCTCTGTAAACCACCTCAGATCCTTTTTGTAATAAGACAGGACATATAAAAACAATCTGTTAATATTTAGCAAAAATAGTAACCCCTGGGATTCCCATAGACAGTTCATGCCATATATATTTAAAATATATTAAAAAATAATTTTGAAATTATTGGCAGAATTGCTGAAAGAACATTGTTCATCTAACAGTCTATTTAAAGAATTGTTTACAACTTAATTTTTACCTTTTTTTTTTTTTTTGTCCTTTTTGAGACCGGCCGCACCGCGCTCAGCCAGTGAGCGCACCGGTCATCCCTATATAGGATCTGAACCCGTGGCGGGAGTGCTGCTGCGCTCCCAGCCCCACACTCTCCCGAGTGCACCACAGGTTCAGCCCTAATTTTTACCTTTTAATACAAAAGACATTAAATCAATGCATAATTGGGAGCCTTATAGAGTTATACCTTGAAATGTGTTCTATAGCATCCTGGAAGAACACCAACTTCACTTCTTTGGGATTTACGAGGTTATAATCATCAAGATAGTCTTGTAGAACATTTGCGATTTTCTCTAAATCGGGCATATCGTCGTAAATCCGATCAGACTTATCTGCTCCAAACTATAAGATCACAGGACAAAATCTAGTTGGATCAATTTTGATATATAAATGTACATATAATATGCTTAAACTGGAAATCGATTTCATTTAACTTTTTCAAGTGGTACACTGGAATTTCAATGATCTTTGCAATGAAATTCACACAGGAGATTGGAAATAGTGTTTTGGTTTTTCTCACAATCCCACATTCTGGTTCCATACTCTTAGGCTGTTGACATTAGAAAAGCTAACTGAAAATTTTGCATGGCAGATTTTTATTGTTATAAAAAGTCATGCTAGAACTATATGTAGTTTTTGCACAGCAGTCATCTAGGGTTTAACAAATCCTTCAGAATGAAATTCAGGTGTAAACCATAGAAAATTGAGTCCTTGTTTGGATCTATTGATGGTGTCTTTTCTCTGCTGCAGCAACTGCCCTGGGGGCATTTTCACCTGGAACCTTTGATAAAACACATACTGGCAATGCAGCGAGAGTACACCTGTTCCCTTCCAACCATTTGATAATATTTATTCCCCTATTTGATAATACTATCACTAGGAACACACAGGAAATACAACTTTTGAAAACAAACTTTGGACTTTATTTTTAACAATAAATTTAAATAGATACATTTCACACGAATAAACTGTTTATCTTTTTCATTTGTCAGGTGGTAATACTCATCTAAAAGGGAGTTACCAGATAATCACAGGTGAGGTATTGCATATATATAATACTTGTATAAAGACAAGTCCGTTCATTTGTTAAACTAGCATTGATTGAGCGCCTGTTAGCCTCCTATGTACCTAGTTCTGTGCAGGAAGCTGGGGACTTAGGGTGTACTAAATAGATATAGTTCCTCTTCTCTTGGAGACACTGGGAATGTTTTACCGAAACAGGAGTCAACGTGGTGAAATAGGATGGGTATCTGTCAAGGCAGGTAAGATGGTTAGATGGAAGAGTTACTCTAGACAGGTCCAGGAGGTAAAATTAGGCCCCATGTGTAGACATTATTGGAGAAACAGACTTGAGCTCATAAGGAAATATAAAGGAAGTTAAATATAAAGAAAATTTTGCTACTAATTAGAGTTACCCTGAAATGAAGAGGGCAGCACTGTTAAATAATTAGCAAAAGCAACTATATCATTAGTACACAAGTGAACGGGTGTGGCTGTGTTCCACTAAGACTTTGTTTACAAAAATACACTTAGTGGCACGTGGATTTGGCCCATGGGCCATAGTTTTCTGACACCTGGCCCACGTCTTTGATTTTCACAGATGTAAAGTTCTTGTAGAATATGATCCTGAATTGGAAAATAAAAATGCTTTATAATCTTTTAAAATGTAGTTAGGTCAATACAACATACTTGCCTTAATGAAATCTCCAAATATGATGGGCTTATTCAAAAAATATTCCAGGCCAATTGCAATTCCAAAATGTTTGTCTATTTAAAAAACAAAAACAATTTTTAACATAGTGATAAGCTTGAATGATAAGCAGTATTTGAATCATAAAATATACAGAATAATTTCAGCTGTTTACTTAGAAGTCGTAATTAGTATAAATGAAAACTGAGAGTAAGCCGTGTTAACACCATGCCACTTTAGTTTGGTTGATAATTTCCCAGATTTAAGATTAAGAATATTTAATAAATATTTAAAGCTTTTGTTAAATAATAAATATGGATAGTTATTTAATAACTAAGAAGTAACTAAGAATTATCCTGGCTTCTTATCATACAAAATGCTGTTTCTCCTACTTACCCCCCCACTTAAAATTCTATGCTAAATTAAAAATATTAACCTTTCCTTAATTTCAATAAAATTCTTTTCATATTTCATGTTTTTTATATATTTGAGCTATCAAAGAAAATAACTTTTACTTATGAATGACTAAAATTCATTTTATTCCCCTATGTAAATTTATTTTAATTTTCCTTCAGAAACCAAATTGCTTTTCTGCTCAAAAAAAAAAAAAAAAGGAATATATATAAAGATTGATACTTACTGGCCATTTCTGTCAAAATAACATGGAAATAGTGCTTATCTTCATTATTAATCAAACGATCATGGAAGACTCTTTGACATTCGTGACAAAAGAGTCTAAATATCTGAATTTCTTCTCTGATGGTTCCTGGATCACACTGGAGGATACCTGTTTTTTAAGAAAAGATAAAAAAAAGAAAAGGAAAATTCTACATTTGTGGAATCTCTAGTAATAGTTTAATTAACTAGGAAATAGCTATTAAGTCCAACTTTATCCCTGTACTACCAGAAATGAGTGCTTCCCCAGTGGACATACTTGTGTAATAATAATGGTGACTTCATTTTTTTTGAAAGCAAAACTGGAGCACATGACAAAAACATTTTTTTCCTGTTTTGTGATGTTTCTCTAATTGCACATGTAAAGTGGTTAGACTTCACAATATAAGCAATGTTCATCTCATTATTACAGGGTTGCAATATGTTAAGTGAGAAGTGTCACATTTTTTAAAAAAAGATTACTTGTCACGTAACTTGTCTCCCCCTGACACTTACACTGTTTTCAAAACACCCATTCTCTCTCTCATTTTTCCCCAGTATTCAGTCCTCACCAAATGCCCCTGGCCTTTCTAGTTGCTACCAAATTATTCTGAGAACACTTTTTATGAATACAAATTGTTATTGCAAATATAGTTCTAATAAATTCAAGTTACAACAAAAGTAATGATGTACAGCAATGCCAGCAAATGTTCCTTCTCCACAGGGACTCCTCAGATTGGACTCCCCACACTGTGCAGATGTTGGCAGAGAGAGTATCTACTATGCACACAGGTACACACAGCAAAGAGCACACACCATGTAACATAGCAGATACTGTCTGTGTTACTATGGAATACTAGGGCATTTCTACAGATGATACTAATTTTATTTTATTTTTTTGCACCTCACATTTGTGGGTTTTTTTTTTTTTGTGTGTGTGTTTGATACATACATGGGGTTTTCAAAAAGTTTATGGAAAGATTTGTATTGTCTTTTAATTACATTTTTTCCACGAGATTTTTAAAGTACCCTCATACATTTCTTGAAGTGCTTATAGTTTTTTTTTTTTTCCTTTTTGTCTTTTTTCATGACTGGCAACGGGACCGCAACCCTTGGTGTCGCGCCCGCAACGTGCTCAACCAGTGAGCGGACCGGTCTCTACATGGGATCCGAACCCTCGGCGGGAGCGCCGCCGCGCTCCCAAGCGCCGCACTCTACCGAGTGCACCACCGGGCTGGCCCGAAGTGCTTATAGTTTTAATTATTTTCAGCTAATAGTTATAGAAATAAGAAGGGAATTCCCAGGACATTTTGGTGAAATGTGGGGACAAGGAAAAATATATTCAAATTAGAATTTCTTGGATACTTTATGATGGTATCCTTTCCAGAGATAAAGTGGATTTTGAAGCTCAGAAATTATGTAAAACATAGAAATAAAAAGGCAATGGGGGAGGATCATAAATAAATGACCAGATGAGACAATGTCTGAGGACCAAGGAGTGAGTTCAAAGCAGTTCACTAAGGAAACAAAGCCATATGCTACTGTTTCTTAGCAAAGATGAGTTCACGAATGCCAGGACTAAACTGCTAATATGAGAGTGTAAGATTTCAGTGGAGGAGCAGGAACAGAAGTTACTGTGTCATCCTGTGGCAAGGATGGTGTGCCAGCTCGGAGAGCCCCAGGCTCTTCAAGGAGGAGGAGGAGAAAGAGCACAGACTGACAGAGCCCTCAGAGCCGGAGTTAGACAGATCAGGGACCTGCGGTGAGAAGGGAGCACTAAGGAGGGGCAGGTGGGGGTCAGGGTTCTTAGAGCCGAGTGTTGGCTGCTGCCATGGCCCTCGTAGTGCACACGGGCAATGAATTAGATTCTGATGAGGACAGAAAAGGGAGCTGGGTTTCAGAGAGGCTGGAGGCTGGCCATTGATTCACATGGAAGTGCTTGATGGCTTTCCCTTAGGCTACTTCACAGATATTTTAAACAAACTTATGCTTCATTTTGAATCTTTGCTGAGAAAATATTATTGAGAGTGGAGGAGAATGAAGAGCACTGGATGAGGAGTCAGGAGACAAGGCAGATCGTGGAGCAACCAAGAGTTAGTGTCCTTATGCACAAAGCTAGATCGGGTATTGCAAAAGCTTCCTTTCAGTTTTGAACTTCTGTGACGCTTGTTTATTCATTAATTTAGATATCCACTCGTTCAATGCCAGGCACAGTCCTAGGCATTGGGGATGTGTGGTGAACTCATCGAACAGCCCGTGTGGAGCTGATGTCCTAGTGGGAGAGACAGAGATGCAAACACACGTGGAGAAATATCCAGAATATGATTTCAGGTAATATGTGCTGTGAAGGGACAAGTGGGGGAAGGTTTTACTGAGGAGGTGACACTTAAGCTGGGACAGTGAGCCATGTGGATATATGGGGTAAGAGCATCTAAGAGAAGCAGAGGGGCCCCTGGCCAGCCCTACTCCAGGAGAGGCAAGGAGACGGCAGCAGCCAGGAGGAAAGTGGTGGGCAGCGGAAGCAGGGAGAGGACCAGGACCCGATCACGCAGAGACTCAGCACACGGCGGGTGCTGGGAAGCAGCCTCAAGAGGGTCTGGACAGGGGATCCCTCCAGCTGCTGGGCAGAGGCAGAGCTGGGTCAAGGTGGGGCAAATGGACAGACTGGAAGCAGGAGATTAGAGAAGAGGCTCTTTCTGTTAGAAATCTTGGTGAGAGGTGATGGCTGTTCGAGCTAGAGTGCTAGTGGATGGAGTAGTGAGAAGTGGTTAGATCTGGGATATATTTTGAAGGTAAAGCATCATTGTTGTTTAAGGATTCGATACGGGTTATCAAAGCTCATGGCCAGAGCAACTAATGGTAGTCCCCACTGGGACAGGGGTCCACATGGCCAGCGGTGGAGGGATAAAGGAAGAATTCAGTGCAGACGTGTCAAGTTTAAGAAGCCCAGTTGAGTGAAGACGTTGAGAAGGGAGTTGGATATGCAAATCAGACACATCGGACGTCACCTAGAGGAGAGGAGGTAGCTGGAGGCAGGCATTCGAGTGTCATCTCTGAATAGACAGCATTTAACACCAGGAAATTGACTGAGATTACCCAGGGAGTATGTGTAGCTAAAAAAGAGGACCAAAGACAGAGGCCTGGGGCCCCAACATTTTGAAGCAGGGAAGAGGAGGAGCAGCCACCAGAACAGACTGAGTGGCAGAGCTGGTGAGACGAGGGAACCCAGGACAGCATGTGCCCCGGAACAGTAGAGAAGTGGGGGCTGGGGGTGGGGAGGGGGGCGAGTGTAGGGGGTGACGAGGAGGGGAGGGTGGTACCAGACACTGCCGAGAGGTTCGGGTGCAGACTGAGAACTGACCAATGGATGTGGCAAGATGGAGACGTGAACTTGGGAAGAGAGCAGTTTAATGCAGTGTCAGTATGAAACTCTGGTTGAAATACATTAAAGGAGAACTGGAGGGAGTAAGTGGGACAGCGAGGAGAGACTGTTCTTTAAGGGGTCTTTCTAGAAAAAGCAGAGAAAAGGGTGGGTATCAGTAGGGGGATATGGGGCCTAAGAAAACTATTTTTTTTTTTTAAGATAGGAGGTATTATCGCAGTTCTTTCATGCTGTTAGGAATGATCTAATAGAAGAGAAATCATTGAACATACAGAAGAGAAGTGGGAATTATAAGAGCAAAATCCTCATGTATGCAGGAGGGGATGGGATTCAGTGCCATAGGTGTGGGACAGCTCTGCTCAGGGAAGGAAGATGCAGGTTGTCCGGCAGCTTTGGAAGATGAGGCAGCTCGGGTCCAATTGCTTCTATTTCCTCAGTGAAAGACAGGTCATCAGCTGGGAGTGAGAAGTGGGAGATGCTGGCAGTTCGAAAAAGCTGTGAAGTACTCAGCCTCGGCGGGACGTGGAGGGTGACTTGAACGGGGACATGTAATGGGATTTCCAGGTGAGTCACAGACACCTGGGTACACACAATTCTGCTGAGAGGCTTGGTGGCCAACAGAAATGAAGGGAGGGTGCAGATCAGAGAATGAGAATTTGGGACATTACCTTGCACACATTTGGATAAATCCCTCAAGTTAAAGACGTAATGGGACTTGGCCGGTGTTGGCAGGAGATCAACACTCATTCTGTTATAAATCTCAACTGATGCTTCTACAATGTTTGCTGCAGTTTGCTTTACAGCAGGTGGGAAGTCACTCAGAAAGCCATTTAAGATGGCCTAGAACCAGAAACATAAGATGAGAGGATTAGAGTTTTTTTTTAAACCAAGTATTTATCTTTCAAATACTCTAGATCTGATATTTTTTCTAATAATAACTAGAAAGCTAAATTCCAGCACAAAAATATCTCTGTGTTAAAGCTCTTCTGTTCATTTCAGAATATTTTCTTAAGAATGAGCTCACTGCCATCTCCTGTGATTGTTTGGTGAGGTCTGAGCGGCATTCAGATCTGATTAGTGAGTTTACCATGAACTTACTTTCAAGTCATTTACACTTCTGCTTGCTGTGGCTCCAGAGGGTCTTCATGGAGGGCACAGACTCATCTGAAGCCCTTTCTCTGGTTTTTATGGGTGAATAATCAGTAATCTCGCAGACTTACATCTTCATGTACGTTTAAAGTGTGACTCACTTGTAATCATGAACTCCCCACCCCTCAGTTTCCCCATCTCAGTAGACAGCCCTGCCCTCCTCTGCTCGGATCAGGAACTTGGAAGTCTCTCTTAACACCTCCCATTCTCTGTCCCCCACAGTCAATCCTGAATACATTTTTAGAATCTGTCTACTTCCTCCTGTTTCCCCTGACACCACTCCATCCTGACCCCCCACTCTTCCATCTGGGCTTCTCCACTCTCTCCTTCATTCACTGGCCTCTCCACTTTCACTCTTGTCTCCCTTCTGTGACCCTTAATAATGCAAATCAGGCCACAGCTTCCCTGATGCTGCCCACCTCACCTCTCCCTCCCCATTGCCCACCAGGTCCCAGCCACACTGGCCTCACACCCACGCCCCTTCCTCCTGCAGGTCTCTCCCAGCTTGGCAGGCACTTTCTCAGTCTTCATGTTTTGGGTTACATGTCCTCTCTCCAGGAAGGCCTTTCTTGACCATCCAATGATCTAGAATAAGTCCTCTCTTCAGTCTCTGATCTTCTCATATATAACTTAGCACAATTTGATAGTACATATTTATGAGCTGGCTCCCCACCCCCAGTTGCTTGGGAAAATCATTACAGATTTTAAAATAGACAAATTCTTATCACAAGAAAGCACTGCAATATGGTGACTCATCAAGAAATGAGAAACTTCACCTATTTTCAAACTCAGATAGTCCATTAACTGTGGAGTTACTCATGGAAGAAATCACCAGAAAGCATATCAAAGCTTGCAAGTTAGCCTTTGTGACTTTAGATTTGGGGCTCATATATGAAATATTTTGAAATAAACCCAAGCATTTGTTTTCAGTGGGCCTCCTTTTGAACATTACTTTAGCAGCTTCTGAGGACTATCTGTCTTTTTCAGGTAACCCCCTCCTGGGCCCCCAACATGAGTTTATCACACTCCACATGGCCTGTATTTTGAGTAGCACCATCCCAAACCCAATCTCCAAATTTGATGAAAATCTACCCAGCTGTGTGTGATGGACAGTAGACAAACTGTAATTTTTATTTTATAATTATGCATGTGGAAAAAGTTTCAGCCTGTGTACTCTCCATCACACAAATACAAATACAAGGGGTCTTCAAAAAGTTCATGGAAAGATTCATATTATCTTTTAATACTATTTTTGCACAATTTTTTTGAAGTACAGTTTCTAATGTACATATTAGCAATAGTGTATATATCTATATATCTCATTTATCTGTTTATTATCTGTCTCCATGGTGGAAGCTCCACAAGGACAGGGATGACAGCTATTTTGTTCAAAATGATACACCAATATCTAGCATATGGTAGGTATTCAACAGATATTCGTTTGCTGAATGAATTAAGGATTACTAAATCGGTATTAATAAATTAAAAATAGCATGTCATTATAGAGCCTACTGAGGACCACAACTTGGTATTCTACTGAACAGTCTGGTTTGAATGATATGTTGGCAACTTCTGAAAGCCCCTACTAAGAATATGCACATGAGATAGAGCCAGAATTCTCACAGTTCTGGAGAAGGATGCTTTGGCATGAGGAAATTCTTTATGGAGTTGATCATGGTCTTCAGTTACTGCTGTTATGTCTTTCTGACTAAACATTTTATTTAATTTTGTGACAACATCAGTTTAATTTGTGGTGTGCTGTTTAGTTACCTTAGAGTGTACAGTGGTACATATTTTGGGATATAAATTTCCAATAAGTAAACACTCAAGTGTGTATGAATTGTGGTTCAAGGAAGACTCATATATAGCATATATAATCCAAATCTGTGCAAACCATGACCTGACATTAGTGGTGTACTCCCTGCATATATGTTCTGTTTAACTAATTTGCAACAGACAATGAAAGAAAGAGCAATAATATGACCGATGGCTTTAAAACTAATTGGTGATTAAAATATTATGTATATATAAAATATGTATAATATTTAGACTTGTAGGCTTTTTTATACAGTAGAAATAAATCAATTTATATATGTTGCTAACAACAACAAATTTACTTTAAATTATTGATTTTACTTTTCTTTAATTCTTGGTCATCCCCAGGCTCTTTATGCTCCCTCCATACAATGACAAAGGACAGGGCAGATGGGCCATGAACTCTTGGGAAAATCACTATAGTTTTTTAAATAGATAAATTCTCATCAGCATTAACCCTGCTTAGGTGGGTTGTGATTAAAAATGAAGTTTGAGATGCACAGGCCTAGAGCAAGTACTTTTTTTCTACAGGTAAAATATCCTGTCTGTTCTGGTAACGAGGGAAATACACTTTTCCACCTGAATCCAGTCCAACCCAGTAGCCCCCGGAATCTCTCAGTTTTGCCACATTTTATTTGTATTTCACCCACAGCTAGTGTGAGTTTTATTTATTTATTTTATTTTATTTTTTTTCCTTTTTGTCTTTTTTCGTGACCGGTAACGGAATCGCAACCCTCAGTGTCGTGCCCGCACTGCGCTCAGCCAGTGAGCGGACTGGTCTCTATATGGGATCCGAACCCTCAGCGGGAGCGCCACCACACTCCCAAGCGCCGCACTCAACCGAGTGCGCCACCGGGCCGGCCCTAGTGTGAGTTTTAAATATTAGCCTGTAAGTTACAGTGGGAAGAAGCCCATCACAGCCTGTTTCCAGCTGTGATGTGCTGGCTGGCTGATGTCTCCATAAGTGACACATTCCATGGATGTGACAATCTCTCAGGAGGATCAGGGTCAAGGACAATTTCTTTCTCAGGAGGCCAGACTCTACGTTTTCCTTCCCATCTGAGAAAGCATTTGGAATGATTAAAAATGACATTTTTATAGTGATAATCCTGAATCTATTTGAACTTATTAAAAAATGAAATAATTTGCAAATTCAGCACTCTTTTATCAGGCATAAGTTATTTGGACACCCCTCAGCACTCAACACATCACAAAGTGTGTCTGGATAACATGGTCGAGAATCATTCACCTCAAACTTCAAAATGTAAATATAAAGGTTCTCCAAAAAAAAAAAAAAAAGTTGTGTGAGGGGCTTTAAAAAAAAACCCTTCTAATTGCTGCGGTAGTCCCATTACCTGCTTCATGTCTTGTTCTATACTTTGGTGCTTCATTAGAGGAGATAAGCTTCCATCCCTTCATATTCTAAAGCCCTCTCCAAGAGTTTTGCAAAATGTGGCAGTTTTTATATATCATTTCAGCATTAGCTCCTAAAGAACTTATTGTAGCTACTTCAAATTTATTAGAAAATAATTTTCTGCGGATTGCAAGCTATTTTGATATGAACAGAAAACCCCTTTCCACGTGCTACAGGTTGTGTGCCCTTCTCTCCTCTAAGCAGGCCTCCATTGGAACAAGAAGCCCCGACATGGTAAATGTGGACACTCGTGTAATTCCCGCATCGCTGGGCACTTACGGACAGAGTCATCTCCTCCACACCAGTCTCTTGAACTGTCTTGTTCTACCTGTGTGCCCACGTTACCATTTCCTGCCTCTGCAATTACATTTGTCCAAGTACCTCCTGTTCCCAGGATCCCTTCCTCCCTGTCAACTCCCACCCCCTCCAAGACTTGGCTCACAGTCTGTCTTCCCTAAGCAGCCTTTGCCGGTGGTTTATGGCAGGCTCCAGCCTCATGCTTCATGTTCTCTCATCATCTATTCAAAATAAAGCCTCACATTTGTCAAACACTTCTGGTGAGCACTTACCGGGAAGGTGCTGTTACTTTCCTCATTTAAAAGATGAGCAAGTGGCCCCCTGGGGAAGTTAGTACAGGTGGAAGAAATAAAGGTGACTGTTTTTAGTGGCGGCAGGAGAGGTGATGAATTGTGTTTTAGGTGTGCTGAGCTTGAGCTCCCTGGGGTGTCAGGTGTCGCCTTTGGTGACGAGTGGACACGCAGGCCAATGGTCAGGCATGGGATGAGCACAGAGCTGGGCGCTGGGCAGTGAATGAGATCTGCTAAGAACTGTGTGCAGAATGCTAACAGTTGAGGGCCAGAGACACACCTTTCTTAAACGTAGGGGTTATGCCTGCCCAGTCTTTCTGCATTCCCCAAACTGTCTCTGGGACCACAAACACAGAAGTGATGTAAATTCCTGACAGCTACTGTCCAGGCACCCAAGTTTACCTGCTGTCTGCTCAGGAAAGGGTCAGATGGGCTCCCTAGAAACACACAAACCACCTGACTGTGGAAGGCTGGGAATGTTTTCTTTTTCCCCTCTTGCCTGAGGTTAAATCCACACTCACCTGAAAAATCTGTTTCAGACTGTGCTCTGAGGGCATTGGGAGGCACAGCATGCTGAAGTGTCGGATGAAGCGGGGGGTCACAGGGTTGCGGCCACCTCCTGGGGGTGCACACGCTGACATGATCGTTACATCCTGCGGGGGGAGAATCCACTTGGGTCACCCAGCAGAGAGAGATGAGATCTGCCCATCCCAACAGCAGGACTCAGAGCCAACGTTTTTTGAGAATATACCATACGCAAGCATCGCATTACACTCTTGTACACATTACATGGCTTAATCCTCACAAGCACCCTAGGAGATCATCACCGTTACTACCATTTTATAATTAAAAAAAAAAAAAATCAAGGCCCTGAACGATTAAGTAAGTTGCTCAAGGTCACTCAGTTAATTCATCTCCCCTCCAGATATGCCTTTATGCAAAAACTTAAAAACTGTGTATCTGAAGTTAAAATATATTCGTTCTTTGTACAAATACTACGTATAGTTGATTCTTATTATTCGTGGTAGCTACATTCTGTAAAGTTGGCTGGAACACTGAATTAGTGAATACTGAACTGGTGCTCCTACGGGAGATACAGGGCTGGGTTGCTGCAAACCTCTGGTCACAACATTTCTGTCAACTGATCGTTATATAACCTTGTTTTATGCGTGTTTCTGTTTAAGGACACCTTACTTTATATTGCTGATTCATGAGCGCTGAACTCATGGCAAACCGCACTGTAACTCATGCCTCAGTGAAGCTTATCTAACGTACATGTTTTCTCCATAAGACACATCACAGCCTTCCTGAGCTTAAGAACACTAGACAGCACTTCAGCACTACACTTGGGGCCATTTTAAATGGCAAAATCACCAATAGTGGCATAAAATAGGTGGCACTATGTAGACTTCAAAAATGGCACTTCTTTATAGTAGGAGAGCTGAAACAAGAAGGCAGTGGTGGCTTGTTCAGCCTCAGCTGGGAATTGTGTGTGGGGTGGCTAACATTTTTTGCCACTCTGTGCATGTTTGCAAATGACTGAGAAAGTACTACAAGTATGGATTTTGTAGCTACAAATAAATTTTGTGAGCAGTTAAATCTGCAAAAGCAAGATCTGTAAGTAGGGAGGATCTACTCACAACTTAGCAGGCACTGAGCTGGGCTTCTGTGTGTAAAATGGAGAGCAAATGCCCTGTCGTTATAACAAAGAGAAAAAGCAGCCTTCTCCCTGCCTTGATGGAGCTTTTGTGGGAAGAACAGAGGCTAATACCATAAGAAAATTATCTTAAAAATACACACACACACACACACAAAAAAAAAAAATCGGGGGGGGGGCGGGGAAGAAGATATAACAACTATACTTTCATGAAGTTGTTACAACAAGCAAACGGAAAAGACATTCTTGCGGGGGAGGGGAGAGAGGGAGGAGGGAGGGAGGTGTCGGTGATGGGCCATAATAATCATATACAGTGTATATTGACAAAATAAAAATTAAAAAAAAATAAAATAAAAAAAAAAATAAAATAAAATAAAATAAAATTCAGTCCAAAAGAGCACAAAGAATAATGACAATCACTCGTATTCACAAAAAAAAAAAAAAAAAAAAATGTTGATATAAACCAAGTTGAGTTATTTGAAGAAAAGAGACACAATGCTATGGTGATGCTTAATAGGGGACCTATCTTAGTCTAAGGGGTCAGAAAAGACTTCACCACGGATGTGATATCCGAAGTGGAGATCTGGGGGCTGATGGCAACCAAACAGAAGACAAGGCCAGAGGGGTGGAAGCTGGTGCATTTCATGCAAAGGGAATAACGTATGCAAATTCCTTTGGTGGGAGGAAGAATCCTAAGACCAAGAGGATGGCACTGACAGATCGTAAGCAAGGTGTTGGCAGTGTCAGAGCTGCATTTTGAAAAGGCCACTCTGGGTGTCTGCAGACTGGAAACAGACTGCAGGTATGTGGAGACCAGTTATTGCTGGCAGTTTCAGTATTCCAGGAGAGAGAGGTTGCCTTTAGCAAATGACCAGGGAAACGAAGAGAAACAGGTGATTAGAGAAATATTTACGATAATTAGCCTATATGTTAGAGGAGATTCTTGAAGCTGGAAAAGTCAGTTAACAAAAAATAACAAGCTGATACTTTTAGAAATAGATCATCTATTTTTTTCGGGGGTGGGGCTGGTAAAATAGATGAATGCTTTTTCTGAACTGTGTGTCTCTTCCTCTTGATTCCAAGGCTTGAGGTGGGCAGGATCCTATCTCTATGTGAATCAGATCCAACAAACAACAGCCTACTATGTATGAGGTACTAAGCTTGGCCCATATAGGTGAGGGAAATCGAGGTCAGGAACCCAGAAATACGGGGGAATAAGACACAAGATGAGGACACCAACAACTCTGACTCAGGATAGGAAGTGAAGGTCATAATAGACACACACAGTATTCCACATGGGAGAAGATCACACTGGGAATGGGGTTTCCAGGAAACACATCATGAAACAGGCAATTTGCAGATGAGCCTTGGAGTGGGAGAATTCTTTTTTTTTTTTTTTTCCTTTTTGTCTCTTTTCTTGTGACCGGCAATGGACCGCAACCCTCAGTGTCGCGCCCGTACCGGACCGGGACCGGCAACGGGATTGCAACCCTCGGTGTTGCCCCCGCACCTCGCTCAGCCAGTGAGCGGCCGGTCTGTATGTGGGATCCGAACCCTCGGCGGGAGCGCCGCTGCGCTTCCCAAGCAGCGCACTGTAGCAGTGCGCCACCGGGCTGGCCCGGAGTGGGAGAATTCTAATGGAAGAGCTGAAGACGAAAGAACCTTCCAGGTGGAGGACGCCTCCACAAAGGCACGGGTGGCGACAATGGGTGCATTCAGGAGACAGCAAGCCCCCTGCTGCAGTGGGACTGGGGGGCCCCTGTAGGGAGCTGCAAGAGACCCCTGGATCAGAGCAGCCATTAATGGTCATAGGCAGGAACTCCTAAGTACCAGGCGAGGCACTTTCATGTGATTTGTTTGGCAGGGAAGAGCCGCTGGACTCTTGGGTGAGGGCTGCGTGGTGGGAGGTGTGGGTGGTCATTCTCTTCCCATCCTTCGCCCCATGGTACTGAGTCAGGGAAATTCTAGATCTTTAAAGGGCACATAATATTATCCTCTCACTGGGTTCTTGGGAAAATAAACCAAGTTAGATAAACTCTAACTTTGGAAAGTAAAATGCCCTATGCAAAAAGACTGCTTTGTTTACCAGGGGCCTAATTATATTCTATTTTTAGGAGGTATTTTCCTGTTTAATACAGACTGTAAACAGAGTCTGGGAGAAGAAAGCTGCTGGCCACTTCCTGGGAACTGAACATAGGCTTATCTTCTGTCTCGGGCTCCCTGTACCTGCGACCAAGAGGCCCTTTCTCAGGACCTGTGTCCCCATCGGTTCTCACCTCTGCGCAGCTTCAACTATCTCTTCGATCTCTGTTTTTCCCTCTGCCACTTGCACTCATTTTATATTTTTCACTTTAAAGAATGTTTTATATCTTATTTAAACTCTCTACCTGACTTTCTGCAATTACTGAAATTTTTGTCTGTTAGTTTCTACGGTGATTCCTCCTCTCTTGGCTTATGCTCTTACCAGAATGTGAGCTCTTCCAGGGCAAAGATTTTAGACGGTTCCATTCACTCTGGTATCCCCAGGACCTAGAACAGTGCCTGGCACATAATAGATGCTCGATAAACATTTGTTGAATAAATGAATATGCTTTTTACCCATTCTTGCAGTTTAAATTTCTGGACATGCTATCTACTATGTTGCATTAAATACTTAATATGTGTTAAAGTCTAAAACAACCTGTTTTTTCTGGCTTTTAATTACAACCCTTATGCTGAATTTTTATTTTTCTTCCAATTTTTATGTTTCTGTCTATCCACTCTCCAAAGCTCCCAATTAAGAGGCCAACAGACTGATAGAGAGAAAGAGGTCTACCTGGATGTCTCAAGGCACCTGAGCTTAGAAGGGGGGCAGAGAGGAATCTTAGCCAAAAGCATAGATTCAGGAACCAAACGGCCTGAGTTCCAATCCCAGTTCTGCCACTTAGTAGTAGTGTGGCCTCGAACCAGTCACCTAACTCCACACTCTGGGACTCTGTTTCCTTTTCTATAAAAAGGGGGTTAAACAAGCTGGTAAGTACAATTATTTGTTTTTATTGTGAACAAAACTAAACTCACCCCAGACATGCCTGCCCTGCACTTCCTATCTGGGGTGGTGGTTTTTGTTCACCAGAGCAGGAACGGGGCAGCCAACCTAGGTTCCCCCTTCTCCTTCTGACTCTGTACCCCACGAGGTCTGCTGACCCACTTCCTAAACCCCGAGAGTTGCACACTGCACCACATGAGGTGACCCTGATCTCTCCTCTTGGATGCTGCTGCTCCTCTGCTCCTGCCTCCTCTCTAGCCCGTCCCTCCCCTGCAGCCAAGGGGACCTTTCCATACATCTCCTTCAGAGGTTCCCCACCACTTACAGGATAAATCCATGTCCCTCATCATGGGACCACAGCCCTCAGGGATGTGACCTCTGTGTCTGCTGTGGCTTTGGTGCTCACACTTCACACCCGCATGGTGTTTCCGGTTCCCTGCTTCTGAGATGTAGAGCGCTCTCTCCTTTCCTTGCTTCGGCATGCTCTGCCTTCACAGTCCCGCTCTGAAGTCACCTCCTCTGGAAGGGCTTCTCTCATCCTCAACCCAGCCCCCTCCCCCGCCTCTCTCCTGTCTCTCCCCACTTATCTCCCTGCATTGGAAATGCTTGTCCACCCTCCAAAGCTGAGCTCTCTGGGAGGTGGGGACTGTCTCGCTTTTCCATGTATCTAATAATCCAAACATGGCAAGAACTCAGTATAGAAGGAATGAATTGAATTACATGTAAGAAACACTGAGGCCTTGTTACAGGCTGAACTGTGTCCCCTACACCCAAATTGTATGTGGAAGTCCTAATCCCCAGTACCTCAGAATGTGACTATATTTAGAGACAGGCTCTTTAAAGAGGTAACTAAGCTAAAATGAGGTCATTAGGGTGGGCTCTAATCCAATATGACTGGTGTCCTTATAAGAAGAGATTAGGACACAGACACGGAGGGGCCCATGTAAAGACAGGGGAGAAGGTGGCCATCTACAAGCCAAGGAGAGAGGACTTTGAAGAAACCAACCCTGCCGACACCTTGATCTTGGACTTCCAGCCCTCAGAATTGTGAGAAAACAAATTCCTGTTGTTTAAGCCACCCAGTCTGTGGTACTTGTTATGGCAGTCCCAGCAAACTAATAAAGTTTACTTCCTTGTCATTTAAGTTTAAACACACCAAGTAGTTTAAAACATAAAGTAACCTGTATTTCTTTCCAAAAGAGTTTGTTTCGGTCATAAAATCCACCAAAATCTTGATACTGTCGAAGTAATTCAATCGGAGGCTGAGAGCCATAGTGATCCAGTCTGGGCATGTTTAAATCATCAACAAAAATCACAACTCTTTTGTTTCCTGGTGCTCCTGGGGAAATAAAATGAATTTAAAAATTATGATCTACCCTTAGAAAATGTAAGACGAAGCTTAGGTATGGCTTTGGGCCCAGTGAGATTCTGTAGGTCACAGTGAGCTTAGTTCTCTGGGTATGAGGAGGGCTCCAGCAGAATCCTGACCCCCCTCAGTCCCATCCAGCCCCCTGCAGGGAGAGGTGGACCCGGCTGGGACGTCTGCAGTGGCATGTCAGGTGGCCCCTCACCCTAACTCTGAGAGCACATGACGATGACAGCTCTCCAGTGAGGTTTGGATCTTTCTCAATCCCAGCCACACCCACTGTCCTCGCCAACTGTGGGGCCTGGGCATGGGTGAGGAAGGTCACTTTCTTTCCACAGTGGGAAGCACACAAATGCCAAAGGTTTCCCTTCATCAACGCCATCTCGCTACCCTCACAGGGAAAACAGAGATAGACATTCAGAAGCATCCCAATCATGGGAAATCCAGTACAGCAGAGCTGCACAATGCCACATTTAACCTAAAGAAAATCAAGGTACACACTCATCAGGAAAAAGAATTAGTGATGGCAGAGAAAAGAGAGCAATGTAAGTCAAGGAGGTGATTCCATCCACTCCGGCATCCAGCGCTTGACACCTGATGGGCAAATAGCCGTATCCTGAGGGTTGGGATTAATTACAGAAGGTGATTCCAAGGTAACTGAGGCAAACACAGTGCTCCACTCCATCCTCCATCCCCTGGAAGCCAAATAGCAGGAACGGGGATAGGGAGAGGCACTAAGAGAATCATTCAGAAAGATCTGGCACTGCCACCAGAAATTATACTGGATTTGCTGTCCTGTGCCTACCTGAACAGGAAAAAGGGAACAGAGAGAGGAGGCCCTGCAGCAGCTGGCAACCCCACTATTTAGCATAACAGGGCCCACTGGATGATGGACGATGCAGAAGGCAGCTGAGCATGAGTTCTGGCTGGTACCCCACCCAGGAGGACTGTGGGCTGGGCAAGTGGATCCAGCAGCAAGAGGCTGCAGGATGTATTGCTGGAGGACAGGACCTAGTGGGGCCAAGACCCTGATTGCCAACCTCAGGGAACCTTCCAACGGGGAGGCCAATGCCTGACCTATGAATAACTTTTTTGGGAGTCCCTCATGGGAGCCCGCTCCTGAAAGCCTCACAGAGAGCACAGATAGTCATTCAGCGCCTGCTGGAGAAGCAGGTACTGTCCGCAGAGAGGCCCATCTAAACACCAGTTAGTGAGAAGATACCATTCTTCTCTTCTCCACCTCCCACCCCAAACACACCAGAGTCTCCTGCAGGGAGGGTGGGAGGAGTACAGAGCACCCATGCCCCCTCCACGTTCAGTACCTGGAGCCACAAACCTGGCTTAGGAGAGGGGAGAGGAAGAGCTTTAAATTGGGTTTGATATTGAAGCTTTATGGTGGCCTGGACTCAAAATATCTGCAGGTGACACAAAGGTGATGCTATTTATCTAAGCAGTGAACAAGGAAGGGTGAGGGAGATACCACAAAAGCTGGTTGAAAGTATTGATGGACGAAAGAACCCAGTTTTTTGCATAATTCCCACTGAGTTCAGATAACTCAATGACACAAATATAAAGAGGTTTGCTTGTTTTAAATAAAGGGAAATCGATGCAGGTTTGAAGAGCCTAGGTGGAGAGAGAGAGCCACGGAGAGGCAGAGACTGAAGGTGTTCTGGGCTTCAAGGTGGTGACGGAAATAAGCAACTTGCTTGTCAATAATAAGATATCCAGATATCTAGCACAGAAAAAAATACCATTAACAGAATCACCTTTACAAACAAATTAAGCAAAGAAAATATCCAATTGCCATTTTATTACATGCACTGTTTAAATGATTTATCACCTTAATGAAAAATTTGTGTGGGACAAATTAAAATAATTCTTACCTAGAATATTTTTTCTTTTTCTTTCCAGTTTTGACTCAATGATCTCTTGTGTCCTTGCAGATGAAGTTTGAGCAGAAAAATTTAGATAAACAGGGACATAGCCATCTGTTTCTTGAAGTTTATTTAGCAATCCTTTTGCAATAACAGACTTTAAATTAAAAAAGTTAATTGATTTCATATTCAATATAATATATTTCAGTTATCTATATCAGTACTAATCCAGTATAATTAGGAAGAAATAGGATAAAAGGAGAGAGGTTAAGCCAGATTGAAATGTCTGCTTTTCGCTTACTGGAGATTCCATTTAGTTATACTTATCAGAACCAAAGAAATATTCCAATCAGCTCTCTCAGCACAAAGGTTTTATTATAGTTTCATACCAAAATCCATCTTGGTTACTATCCAAGCCAACTTAATAACGAGAGTTACAGAAGGATCCAAACCTCTTTTAGAAATAATTTAGAGAGGAAATGGTGAATCCCTGTTTATGTGGACTTCTCCAAAACCAAGAAGTTCCAAAATCAGTATTTCCCCTCTACTAGTAGGTACTTCAAAAAGTTCATGGAAAATAGAATTAAAAGATAATATGAATCTTTCCATTAACTTTTTGGACACCCCTTGTACTTTTTCCAAAAACATTAGAATGACATCACTACTGTGTCAGCCAGAAGTAAACAGGCAGAAGGGGACAGACTGACCCTTACCAACAGTTTTTGGGGACACAAACTGCTCTGGCCAATTCCCACCCAACTGGTGCATGGCAGCCCCAGAAATACCAAGATACATAAGAGCCCTTTGGTCTACAGGGTCCTCTGGTTTATATAATATCAACCTCAAGAATTTATTCAGAAACTGGCAAACTTTGGAGAAATTCCCAGGGTTGATATAGATTCAGTGTAGTTACATTCTTCCTGAAGAAGTAATAAAAATAAAAATAAATTCCTCTGAGAAATAATGTTCTATTTCTGATGTTGAAAATTCTAAGTCCATCATGCCCTCATATTTGGACAGAACTTCTTGTTCGATGTAGGTTTCTTACCTTGCCAACTCCAGTTATTCCAGTAAACAACACTGAATGCTTGACTGCCAGTAGTTTTTCCATTAGATACCCATAGCGCACCGTGTCAGTTGTGGGGACAAGCATTTCAAAAAAGGGAACATTTGGGCTGTACTTGAAAGTAGGTATGATTCGTTCCCATGGATCCAGCCGTTTGGTATCAAAGTCCATGTGAATGCTCCACAGATCACCAGAACTGGGAAGCTAAAGTACAAAATTAAACACCACTTTCAATAGTCAATGGGCAATGCTGGCACATGGCACTACATAAATTCACATAGAAACAAAGGCAGTCAAAGAACACGAATGGATTTAGATTTCTTTTTTCTTTTTAGAGAAGTAGATGTTTAGGTACTAATTCTTCAAACACAATCATGCAACACAGTGCATGAAAAAATATGATATATTGATTATGTTAAAACCCTATATCAAAATTGTAAACCATTTTCAATTTAATTCAACGTTTAGGGGCTTAGTCCATGCCAAATTCTGTGCTTGGTGCTGGGGACAAGTGCTAAATGAGACTCAGCCTCTGTCTTCAATGACATGGAAATCCACATGCGGGACATGAGCACTTCAGTTAATACCCATGGGGAACTCAGGCCTCTGTTGGAGTTTATTACAGTCACGAAGGAGAGATGGCTCATTTCTACTTGCAGGGGTGTTATGGTGGTGCCTGCAGATTCAGGAAGGCTTCCGGTGGTGGGTGGGGTGATGCTACAGCTCAGACTTGCAGAACAAGCAGGAGCCCAGACAGGCACTGAAGGGATGAAATAGGGATGGGGAAGAGGTCAAGGTTCAGACTTAAAAAAACAGGATGGGAAGCCTGAAGCTGTGGAAGTGTAGTGCATGCTGGGAACCTCGAGAGCACTGCCTCCAGTGAGAGATGAGGCTGGGAATATAGACAGGGGCCATGTATGAAAAGCTTCACTTTAAATTAAAGAGCTTGGAGCAAGACTTCAGTGAAGGATTCCAAGCAGGTGAGTGACACGATGAGATTGCATTTCAGAAGGTTCATTCTGGCAGCAGTACAGAGCAGTGGTGTTTCAAGCTCGTCTCATAGTGATTCTTACTAACAAATTCATTCTACATGGTGACCCAGTAACATATGTATGTGTATCCACAAACACATATATTTATCCCTACTATGTGCAATTCACTGTTTTCTATTCTATTCTATTTTTCAAAACTCTTGAGGTTTAATATAACATCTTTTGTCAGATTTTAAGAATGTAGTTCCAAAACAAGGATATTTCCCTACATAATCATAGTAAAATAATCAAAATCAGGATATTGAACACTGACATATTATCTAACTTTAATTTCATATTCAAATGTTGCAAGTTTTCCCAATAATGTCATTTATTCCTGTACTTTTTTCTAACTTTAGGATCCAATCCAGGATCACGCATTGCATTTAGTTATATCTCTTTAGTCTCTTTTCACCTGGAAAAGCTCCCCAGCTTTCTTTCTCTCTCATGACATAGACATATTTCAAGAATATAGGCCAGTTTATTTTATAAAATGCTCATCAGTTTGGGTTTTCCACATGTATCTGCATGATTAAATTCAAGTTATGCATTTTTGAAAGGAAAATCACAGAAACAAGGTTGTATCCTTCCATACTCCATATCAAGAGGCAGGCACATGTTTGTACTGATATCAATGAAGTTAAGTTGACCACGTAGTTAAGGTGTCTGTAAAGTTTCTCTACTAAAGATGCTATTTTTCCCTTTGCAATTAATCAGCAATTTGTAGAGATACTGTGAAACTATGTAAATATTGTTTCCCATGAAACCTTCACCCACTAGTTTGAGCACCCATTGACGATTCCTGCCCAAGTCAATTCTTATGATAATGGTTGCAAGGTGATTTTCTAACTCTGTCCCTCATTCCTTCTACATAGATTAGTTGGTACTAGTTGTAAGGAAGAGCTTTTCCTTCTCTGATGCTTATTTAGCTATGCATATGTATTTTTGTTATCGGTAAGAACTCACAGTTTTATTTTATTCAAAGGGTTATAAATAAGAAATTTATTATTGTTTATTTTGTTGCTCAAATCTACCCAGTTTTGACCAGTAGGAGTCCCTTCAAACTGGTTCCTGTGTTCTTTTGACATGTTCCGTCATTCTCTGAGCACTTCTTTACTATCTGACATAAGATGTTCTAGGCTTAGTTTGTATTTTCCCTGTTCCAGTCCTGAAATCAACTATTTCCCTAAGGATCCCTGGCTCCCTTTAGTGGAGAATAGTATTTAGAAATTAGAACACTAGGTATGCTCATTTCATACCTCATATGAGGTGTCATTGTGTCTAGTTCCTCTCAGGACACAGAATTAGGAAATTTATGTATGTATGAATATATATACATACACACACATCAATTTTTATATATTTAAATGTGTATATGTTAATATTTTGAAAATCCATGAGTACTGATATCTCCAATTCCAATTCAATATCACAGAGTGCATTCTAATCTTTTTCCTTCCAGATTTGTAGGTCTCTTCTCTGACAGTGAGAAACTTGGTTTCCATTGTTCTCAATATATTTACTTATTTGCTTAATCTTAAAATGTACAGAAAGTAGTCTCGGAATTGCTAAATAATCACACTGAAAAAATAAATTCACTACCTAGATTTTAATATTTGTCCATAGTAGAGAGTTTTTATATACTTATAAACCTTATTTTCTTCATATGGCTGGGGAAAAACTCATAAATTTTTTTAAATACAATAAATGTTATCTTTGATTGAAAAAGTGAATAATTAAAAAATCATTACCCTCAATAAATAATTTATATTTGCAGTAGAACTAGGTCTCTTTAAGTTTTAATCTTAAATTTTAATCTTAATAATTCAGAATTAAGTGAAAATTAAATGTGTTTGGTTCTTACCCTGGCATCAGGATTATCATCAAATTGTGTTCTAATAAACGTATCAAAAGAATCCCAATAGTTTTCAGTTAAGTTTCCACCCACAGACCACAAGTAACAGAATACAAAAGTCTGGCATAGTACAGTGTTCAGTTTTGTTGGCTCCTGAAAGATCAAAGAGAATCAGTTTTAATATTTTATACGTAAACATAAAAAGAATCCTTAGTTGCAAAGTCTAAAGACTTTTTCTTTCATTTAAACTCACACATTTTAAATGGCCACAGTGTATGTTTCTCATACTTCATTTGGTGGTTCAAAGAATAGTGTTTTCTTATAGTAATATACAATGAAACACTGATGAGAAAATGAATGTCAATGCATATGTAGGAAAAGCCCAGGGTTGCCTTTCAATTAATTATTACAACTTTGTTTATGCCAGCAGGAAGGTATTTAAGCATATTGAGAATATGTCGTACTGTGAATATGTTGTAGACTATAAAGGAATTAAAAATTGAGTTGAGGAAGAAACAATAGGGTCTCTAGCAATCCTTTTAACTTTGAGAATCTATGACTCTAATCATAATCATTAGTCCTCTGAAAAATTAACTAGAAAATCAAATGATCATATTTCACAAAATTTGGAGATATTTATTTGCAAAGAATCTATACAATAATCTCCTTTTCTAGCTTTATAGTAGTAAGAAAGCCCTTCATACCATTGTCAAGTTAAGTCCATCTTTCCCAAGTATCAAAGACTCCAACAAGCAACAGAGTGTAGTAACTTTGCTGATGTCCACTTGTGGGATTGCTTGGCTGCACTTTTTATTGATAAAATTTAAACCTTCATCAACATAACGTTGGAAAAGGTTCAATATATATTCTTGGGTTTCCTCATTCAGCTGAAAATGAAACAAAAGTATCGTAGCAAGCCCAAATGAAATATATAATTAAGTTTATAAACAGGTTGGCTAAAATATGTATATTTCAATAAATTCAGTGATCTTTAGACCAAAGGGTATAAGCATCACAAAATATGAAAAAATTAAATTAAAAAAACTTTTATGACTTGAAATGAATAGATGGGTGAGATTCTGGGTAGTTGACAATATTCTACTTCTTGATCTGGTAATGGATACAGAAGTGTTCACTTTATAATTATTTCTTAAACTGCCTGTATGTCTTATGCACTCTTTCATATTGATGACCTTCACAATTAAGAACAATAAAAATAAATAGCTGGCCAGTTAGCTCAATTGCTTAGAGTGTAGTGCTGATGACACCAAAGACCAGGGTTTGATCCCTGTACCAACCAGCAAAAACAAACAAATAAATAAAATAAAATAAAAAAGCAGAAACATAGAAGGCAAACTTTTAATATCTATGTAAGGTAAAAAGAATAATTTCCAAAGATTTAAAAATGAATTCAGACCCTCTCACCACTTCTATTAAACATTGTACTATAAATCCTATTTAGTACTATAAATCCTATTTAGTACAAAAGGACAATAAAAGAAATAAAAGGTATAAAGATTGGGAAGGAAGAAGTATGAGTCTTTGTTCACAGATGACACAATTATCTATGTAGAAAATCCCCCCAAATGGATAAAACAAACAAAAAACTAAGTAGAACTAATAAGCAATTATAGCAAGATTATAGGATACAAGGTTAATATATACAAGTCAATCACTTTTTTATATACCAGCAATGAGCAATTGGAATTTGAAACTAAAAATATGTAATTTTTACTAGCACCAAAAAAGAAACAATTATAAATCTAACAAAATATGTACTAGATCTATATGAGGAAAACTCTAATACTCTGATGAAAAAAACCAAAGAAGACCTAAATAAATGTAGAGACATACCATGTTCATTTATAGGAAGACAAAATACATTGGTGAAATGTTAGTTTTTCCCAATTTAATGTATAAATTCAACACAATCTCAATCAGAATTCCAGCAAGTTACTTTGTGGATATTGACAAACTGATTCTAAAGTTTATATGAAAAGGCAAAAGATCCAGAATAGTCAACACAATAATGAAGAAGATCAAAGTTGGAGGACTGACACTACCTGACTTCAAGACTTACTATGAAGCTACAGTAATCAATGTATTATGGTACTGGTAAAAGAATAGACAATAGATCAATGGAACAGAATAGAGAGCTCAGAAATAGATCCACACAAATATAGCCAGCTGATTTTTGACAAAGGAACAAAGGCAATCTGGTGGAGAAAGGATTATCTTTTCAACCAATGGTTCTGAAACAACTGGATAATCACATGCAAAAAAAATGATTCTAAACACTGACCTTACACCCTCCACAAAATTAACTCAAAATGTATCATAGACATAAATGTAAAAAATGAAATATAAAATGCCTAGAAGATAACATAAAATAAATCTAGGTGAATTTAGGTTTGGAAAAGAGTTTTTAGATATAACACCAAAAGCATGATACATGAAGGAAAAAATTGATAAGGCGAACTTCATTAAAATTAAAAAATTCTACTCAGTGAAAGACACTGTTAAGAGAATAAAAGGTGGAAGATTTATACGATCTGAAAAGAAGCCAGAGTATTATTAAAAAAATAAGAAGACAAGCCACAGACTGGAAGAAAATATTTGCAAAAGACATAATCTGATGAAGGATTTCTAAAATATGCAAAAATTCTTAAAACTCAACAATAAGAAAAAACTCAATTAAAAATGGGCCAAAGACCTTCCTTAACTGATACCATATCTAGAAGATATACAGATGGCAAACAAGCATATGAAAAGATGCTCAAATCGTATGTCATTAAGGAACTGCAAATTAAAACAAGACACTACTACATTCATTTAGACATGAATGAATAAAATCCAAAACAAATAAAAAATGACTTCAGGAAGGTTTAAAATTGTACGGTAGCCCATGATATTTGCTCAATTCTGAGTATTACTTTCTTTAATACGGTACTCTGAGACTAGAACACAATATTCTTAAAATGTTGATTCCTAAGAATGAGGAAAACAGTAGTTTTCTGAGACAATTCAGAGTGGAGAGAGGTGGAGAGAACGGCTTCCTTGAAGTGGGGGATGGGAAGGGGGAACAATTCAAAGGACCACTTGTTTAGCTAAAGTAAAGAGAAAATCATATTTCGGAGTGAAGAGAGTACAGAGGATAGTACAAAATCGAGTTGCTCTGAATAATGTATAAGCTTTCCTTCACTTTGATTAGAATTATACCTTGAAGATTAGCATGTGTCTTGGGTCTTGGGTCTTGCACCTATGATTAGGATGAGAGGTAAACTGGTTTTCTTTTCTTTCTGGCTCTCAGAGGTGTTAGGAGCTCCTAAAACCTAAATACAGTGACAGTGTTTGGAATTAAATGCATCTGGATTTAAATGTTCTTTTTTAACTTTGTGATTTCCTCTCATTACCCCAAGCCTTCTGCAAAGTCTTTCTCAATGCCTCAGTCTGTTCTGCCTGTGTTTTTAGCGATTCAGGAAGTGGCTTGTGTTTGCATTTGAGGAACTAGCTTGGGGAGAAGCCAGGCAGACTAGGCAGGAAGCAGAGTGACCAGGCAGGATGGCTGGCTAATGGGACATATTTGGGGAGTATACAAACATTCCTGGAAAATCCCAGGAATTCTTAAAGAGAGGGACTAGATAAACTGATAGAATTCCCTCAATCAAACACAATGAGGCCTTAACCTAAGCTATTGTGCATTCCAGGGCAGTGTGAGCCATGATGGATGGAGATATTGGGGAACATCTGGTACACTTACTTTTTTAGAAATACCCTGCATCCAAGTTTTAACATAAGGCATCCACTTCAGTTCTTCAGGATCCACAAACACCATTCCACATCGACTGACTGTTGCAGGGGAGGCAACCTTTAGATCTTGCACCTAAAGTTGAACAAAGTTAAACAATAAACAGCTAATGTGATACTTTCTTATTCCTCCACTTTCAATGTTAAATGATTCACACCTTTAAAGTTTAACAGTGAAGGGCTTTATGTGGAACAGAGTGGGAGAGCAAAAAGTAATAGAAATGGAGAAGGAAAGTTAAGTGAGGCATAAGGTAAAAAAAAAAAAATCCCATAAGTGCAGGAGGATACTGTCAAATCACAAATAGGTATTTCTTTTTTCTTTTCTTTCCTTTTTATTCTTGTATCTTAACACCTAGCCTAATACCTAGCACATAGTAGGCATTCAGTAAGTATTTGATGAATGAATAGAACAGGGGTGGTATATTCTATAACGTTTTGTAGCTGTATTTGGTCCACATCCTTCCTCCAATCCCTCATCAAATATTCATATGAATAAATTACTTATTCATATGAGTTTATAACATGAATAATTTATTCAGATTAAATATAACAATTTTACTTAGAAAGCATGTCAAGTTATATAAATTCATATATATAGGCATACCTCATTTTATTGCACTTCACAAATACTGCATTTTTTACAAATTGAAGATTTGTGGCAACCTTGTGTCAAGCAACTCTACCAGTGCCATTTCTTTGACAGGATGTGCTCACTTCATGTTTCTGTATCACATTTTTGTAATTTTTGCAATATTTCCTTTTCATTATTATGATATCTGTTATGGTGGCCTGTGACCAGTGATCTTCGACCTTACTATTATAATTATTTGGGGGCCCCAAAGATGGTGAACTTAATCAATAAATGTGTGTGTTCTGACTGCTCCACCGACTGGCCATTCCCTGTCTCCCTTTCCTCAGGCCTCTGTGTTCCCTAAGATATGACGATATTAAAATTAGGCCCACTAATAACCCTACAATAGCCTCTAACTGTTCAAGTGAAAGGAAGATGCACATCACTTTACGTTAAAAGCTAGAAATAATAGTTTAGTGAGGAGGGTATGTCAAAAGCTGAGATAGGTAGAGAGCTAGGCCTCTTGTGCCAAACAGTTAGCCAAGCTGTGAATGAGAAGGAAAAGCTCTTGAAGGAATTAAAAGTGCTACTCCAGTGAACAGTGAATGATAAGGAAGCAAAACAGCCTTATTGTTGATATGAAGAAAGTTTAGTGATCTGGATAGAAGATCAAACCAGCTACAACACTCCCTTAAGCCAACACCTAATCTAGAAGAAGGCCCCAACTCTCTTCAATTCTATGAAGGCTGAGAGAGGTGAGGAATCTGCAGAAGAAAAGTTTGAAGCAGCAGAGGTTTGTTCATGAGGTTTAAGGAAAGAAACTGTCTCTACCACATAAAAGTGCAAGGTGAAGCAGCAAGTGCTGATGTAGAATCTGCAGCAAGTGATCCAGAAGATCTTACTAAGACCACTGATGAAGGTGGCTACACTGAACAACAGATTTTCAATGTAGACAAAACAGCCTTATATTGGAAGAAGATGCTGTCTAAGACTTTCATAGCTAGAGAGGAGTCTATGTCTGGCTTTAAAGATTTAAAGAACTGTCTGACTCTCTTGTTAGGGGCTAATGCAGCTGGTAACTTTAAGCTGAAGCTAACGCTCATTTACCATTTTGAAAATCCTAGGGCCCTTAAGAATTATGCTAAATCTACTCTGCTTATGCTCTATAAATGGAACAACAAATCCTTGATGACAGCACATCTGTTTACAGCATGGTTTACTGAATATTTTAAGCCCACTGTTAGGATCTACTACTCAGAAAAAAGATTCCTTTCAAAATATTACTGCTCACTGACAATGCACATAGTCACCAAAGAACTCTGATGGAGATATACAAGGAGATTAATATTGTTTTCTTGCCTGCTAACACAACATCCATCCATGGATCAAGGAGCAATTTCAACTTTTGAGTCTTATTATTTAAGAAATACCTTTTGTAGGGCTATAGATGCCATAGACAGCAATTTCTCTGATGGATCTGGGGAAAGTAAATTGAAAACCTCCTGGAAAGGGTTCACCATTGTAGATGCCATTAAGGGCATTTATGGTTCATGGGAGGAAGTCACAACATCAACATCAACAGGAGTTCAGAAGAAATTGATTTCAGCCCTCATGGGTGACTGTGAGGGGTTGAAGACCTCAGTGGAGGAGATAGTTGCAGATGTGGTGACAATAGCAAGAGAACTAGAATTAGAAGTGGAGCCTGACGATGTGACTAAATTGCTGCAATCTCACAATCAAACTTAAATGAGTGAGGAATTACTTCTTATGGGTGAATAAAGAAAGTAGTTTCTTGAGATGGAATCTGCTCCTGGTGAAGGTGCTGTGAACATTGTTGAAATGACAGCAAAAGATTTAGAATATTATATAACCCTAGTTGGTAAAGCAGCAGCATGCTTTGAGAGGATGGACTCCAATTTTGAAAGAAGTTCTGCTGTAGGTAAAATACTATTAAACAGCATCACACGCTGTAGAGAAATCTTTCATGAAAGG
Source organism: Galeopterus variegatus (assembly GCF_000696425.1). NCBI lineage: Eukaryota > Metazoa > Chordata > Mammalia > Dermoptera > Cynocephalidae > Galeopterus > Galeopterus variegatus. The sequence continues at coordinate 99,862 of NW_007726400.1, read as the reverse complement.
AAGAGTCAATTGATGTGGCAAACTTCACTGTCTTATTTTAGGAAATTGCTATAGTCACTCAACCATCAGCAACCACCACCCTGATCAGTCAGCAGCCATCAACACTGAGGCAAGACCTGTAGCCAGTGAAAAGATTACGATTTACTGAAGGCTCAGATTATCATTAGAATTTTTTAGCAATAAAGAGTTTTTAAATTAGGGTGTGTCCTTTTTTTTTTTTTTAAAGACAATGTTACTGCACACTTAATAGACTACAGCATAGTGTAAATATGACTTTTATATGCACTGGGAAACCAAAACATTTATATGACTCTCTCTATTGTGATATTTGCTTTATTGCAGTGGTCAGGAACCAAACCTGCAACATCTCCGAGGTATGCCTGTATATACCTCCAAAGGAAAGCACGTCCTGGGGAAGCCAGAATTTATTGTATTTCCCGTTTATACAGAGACAGGAAAATATGAGAGACTTTGACTGTCAGGATTGATGATCTATTACAAAAAAGATAATTTATTAAGTATAGTAAGTAAACAAAACACCATGGTAAGCATAGATAGTAAATGATACATCAGTGTGAGGAAAAGAAATTTAATGATGGTATACCAATTTGATAAAGAATTTCACTCCATAAGAAGGCATACATTTACCTCAAAAAGCATGTGGATTTGAGGTGTGAGTTTAATCCTCTCGCTGTTAGCCAGACAAAGCATCTTGTTATCATCCAGCACTGTATTCATATTTTCAATCCAAAGAGCGTCCACTGGCCCATCACTGATGATCCACTTATGGTCTTCTGAAGTATCATTCACGGCTGCTCGGACACTTAGTGCCATCAAGCCATCTTTCCATTCCAACGTTATGTTGTTAACCTCACCGTATAATTCACCCATTGTAATTGATTTAGGATTAAGAACATATGTTTTAACTGCTTGGTAAAAGGGATTGTCTATACCAAGTTTTTGCAAATTCCCTAAAGTTTCTGCTAGTATTCGGTAAACTGTGGTCTTGCCGCCTCCTGTTGGCCCGACTAACATAACACCATGCCTTACTAGCATAGTTTCATAGAACTGTATCACTTTTTTAACCATACATATCTCAGGCTGAAGCTTTTGTCCATTCATGACATCCACGATTGTTGACTGCAAAATGCCATAATCGTGTTCTGGAATTTGGACTCCAGGAAAGAGGTCAGATATGATTCCACTGACAAAACAAAAGTAAAATCAATTAGGAACCACTGGACATTGATATTTCCCCATATTTATTACAACTCATCGATTAAATGTTGCAATGAGTCTTGTTTTTCCACACTGATCTCCTTTCCTTCTGAACATGCACAATACTAGTCTGTCCTATGTGCTATACCAGAATCTACCATTTCTCTGACATCTTGTGGGATTTCATCTGTTTCCTGTACAGTAAACCAATGTTCTTAAGTATATTAAGAGCTTCTTGAGGGTTAGCAATGTCTCCTGTTTCACAGTGTGTGGCATAGTATTAAACATATAGAAGGTGATGAATTTATCAGCTTATTTTAAAATATATATTTATATATCAATTTTCCCCAAAGCATTTACAAGTACTTAGAACTGTATGTGGATATTCAGAAAAATAAGATGAAAATAAAAATAGAAAATTAGTACCAGGTAAAAAAGGGAAGAAGAAAAAGTTGACTGTTTCTATGGAAAACATTTAATATAGGATGTTTCTATGGGAAAAAAGAAGCTAAGATATATGAGGGTACTGCAAAAAGTTTGTAGAAAAATAGAATTAAAAGATAATATTAATCATTTTATGAACTTTTTGAAGTACCCTTATATGTATAAGAATGATAATCATTGGAATAGAAAACAATTGAGAAAAATCTAAATATCCATATATAAGATCTTTCACATCAAAGTAGTTCTTCAGGTTTGTTATGTCTCAGAGTACCAACTTATATAATAGCAATCTAGCAGCAGTAAAAAAAAATTAGATTCATGCATATATACTAACATTAAAAAGATGCTAATGATATATTACTAATTGAAAAAGCAATAGCTGTAAAAAAGTACTAAAGACATTATAAAAAAATATCAAGCAAAATCTCTTTCTAACAAGGTGGAGTAGACTTACTTTTCCCTATTCCTTCATTAAATACAACTAAAACCCCTGCATACTGTGTATAAAACAAACCTAAGAAGACTCTGAGAGGTGGAGAGAAGGCAGACTGGCAAGATTCCTTGAGACACAAGCAATGACATGGTGGTGAGTCCCTGGTTTCTTTTTGCCTCATACATCTTGGCAATCCAGAAATGCCAATGGGCACAGACCAAAAAAAAAAAAAAAAAAAAAAAAAAAAAACCAACAAAAGTTTATTCTCTCAATCCAAAGGACCAGGAAAGGACATCCTAACAAGACAGAAAACTCTTAGGTGATAACTACTCTACTCCAGGCAAACAGCACAGAAAAAACCCCCATGGCCCTTACTCTCACTCATACCAGCAGAGACTGGCTGACTGGGGGGGACCAGGCTTCCAACTTCTTTTCCCCATTTCTTCATAGTATCGGAGAAGGCCAAAGGCCAAATAAGGATTCAGGACTTTCATCCTCACTGGGAGGTAATGACACCCCTTAGTGGAGACCATGCAGGAAATCTGGACTTCCAGCCTTGCCCAGGAGTAATGATGCACACATCTCTCTCACTGATGAGGTGGTGTCAGAAGAGGCTGAGTGGCGAGTCAAGACTTGAACCACTGCCCAGTGATAATAAGGCTGCCTTTCCCCGTGGCATCAGCAGAGGTCAGGTGGGGAGCGGTGATGAGGTGTTCCTACCCTTCCATACAGGACATTATCATTGGTGGCCTAGTGGGGAACTCTCACCCCTACAGAGCAGTAATAAGGAGTCACCCCCATCCTCAACAGGTGTCAACGAAGATCAAATGGGGAACCTGGGATTCTATCCTTATCTGGCAGTAACAAGGTCGTATTCCTAAGTTCTGCTTAAATAAGATCCAGAGTCTCATAACATAATACCCGAAATATGCAGATTTCAATTAAAAAAACCTTCATCATATGAAAAACCAGAAAGATCTCATTCTGAGTGAAAAGAGACAATCAGTAGATGCCAACACCAAGATAATAGAAATGTTACAACTATCTGACAAATGTTTTAAAACAGTCATTATAAAAATGTTTCAAAGAGCCATTATGAACACATTAGAAACAAAAGAAACAAAAGTCCCAGTCAAAAAAAAAAAAAAAAAAAAAAAGAATACAGACATACATCGCCTAATGACAGGGTTACATTCTGAGACATGCATCATTAAGCAATTGTGTTATTGTGCATTATCATAGAGTATACTTACACAAACCTGGATGCTGTAGCCTGCTACACACCTAGGCTGTATGGCATAACCTATTGTTCTGACCACTGTAGTACATGTGGTCCACTGACTGAAAAGTCCATATGCAGGACATGACTGTATATAAAGAACCAAACAGAAATTTTAAAACTGAAAATGTAATAATAATAAAAAAAGTGGACTGGCACAAATGCAGAATGCAAGGCACAGAGGAAGGAATTGGTGAACTAGAAGATAGGATAACAGAAATTACCCAATCTGAAAAAAGAAATAAGCAGACCTTCAGGGATGTGTGAAACTGTAACAAAAGATCTAACATTTGTGTCATTGTAGTCTCAGATGGTGAGAAAAATTGAAAGGGTTAAAAAAGTACTCAAAGAAATAATAGCTGAAAACATCACAAATTTTCCAAAAGGCATAAACCTGCAGATTCAGGAAGCTGAGCAAATCTCAAACAGGGTAAACGCAAAGAAATCCATGCCAAGATACATCATAGTCAAACTTCTAAAAACTGAAAAGAAAGAAAAAAATCTTAAAAGCAGTCAAATAAAAATGACAACTTACCCACAGGGGAAGGACACATGAAATACAGTAGAATTATCATTAGAAACCATGGAGGCTGGTAGAAAGCGGCACAACATTTTTCAAGTGCTGAAAGAACTGCTACCCTAGAATTTTATATCCAGTGAAAATATCCCTCTGGAATGAAGGGAAATCAAGACATTCTCAGATAATGGAAAACTAAGAGAATTTGTTGCCAGCAGATCTACCCTAGGGAATGGGCAGAAGGAAGTTCTCTAAAGAGAAGTGAAATGACAAAAAGAAGGAACCTTGGAGCAAAAAAGAAGAAAGAACATGATAAGAAAAAATATGGATAAATACAATAGATTTTCTCTTCTTTAGTTTTATCAATTATTTTGGACTGTTGAGGCAAAAATTATAACACTGTCTGGTGTGACTCTAAATGTATGTAGGGGAAATATTTAAGATAATTATATTATAAACAGGGGAAGGTAAAGAAATGTAAAGGAAGGTAAAATGTCTATATTTCACTCAAACAGGTAAAATGACACCTGTAGACTGTGATAAATTCTGTATAAATAATGTAATACCTATAGCATACCACAAAATTCTATGCAACGAGATATACTCAAAAACAGTATAGAGACCTCTGCCCCCCAAATTGGAGAGACAGACAGGTGGATACAGAAATCACAACATACTGGAGCATAAATCTCCTCAGGAACCAGTGCCAGGGTAGGAAAACTTGAACTGAAATTGATGAATTTTTGGAGGATAGGTGTGGACAAGTCTGAGGGTTAAAAACTCCAGGGGGACACAGTCATGGAGGGAGGGGCCACACCTTTTGTGAGTTTTACTTCCAGGAGCTCGACCAGGTTCTCACAGTAAATATCTAAGAAGAATCCCTTTGTGCTCTGGCAGGGGAGGAGCAAAGGAACCATTTAAATACTCCAGTCACGGGCCGGCCCGGTGGCGCACTGGAGAGTGCACTGCTTGGGAGCATGGCGGCGCTCCCGCCGAGGGTTCGGATTCCATTTGGAGACCGGTTCCCGCTCACTGGCTGAGAGCGGTGCGGGCGCAACACCAAGGGTTGCGATCCCGTTGCCGGTCCCCGGTATGGGCGCGACACCGAGGGTTGCGGTCCCGTTACTGGTCAGTAAAAAAGACAAAAAGGAAAAAAAAATAAATAAATACTCCAGTCGCAATTTGCAGTAATGGGCATGCTGCCAGTATGGATCTGGCCTGCACATCTTGGGCACGAGGGGTGACAATCAACTTTGTATCTCATGAATATTCATAACCCCCCAAAATACTTGAGAATATTCTGTTTTTCTCAATAAGAAGAAGCCAGGAGAAACTAATTAACCAAAGCCTAACTTGCTGGGGTTTTATCAGAGCCTAACAGACCTGGAAGAAGGGAAATACTAACTCCAGCTAGCTCTAGCCTTCTGTGTGGAAGAAGGAAAATATCCAACTCTAGCTCACTGTAGCCATCCTGTAATACCTAAGGGGTGGAGAAAAAAACCTGAGAAATACTTTCGAAGTTTCCAGTCCAAAGACATAATAGATTGGACACAGCTGAGGAAAGCATCTCTGAGCTTGAGGATATCTGAAGAGAGAACTCCAAAACTGAAAATCAAAGAGAACAAAGACTGAAAAAAGCCCCAAAACCATGTAATATGCAAGAACTGTGAAGTAACTAAAAAAGGAATAATGTGCAATGGAAATACCATAGGAGAAGAAAGAAAGAAAGGAAAAAAAAAATATTTGAAACAATAATGATTGAGAAATTGATGTCAGACACCAACCCCCAGAGATCCAGAAAGCTCAGAGAATACTAAGCAGAATAAATATCAAAAAATTACACCTAGATACATACCATTTAAAAGCCACAGAAAATCAAAGATAAGGAAAAGATCCTGAAAGAAGCCAGTGGGGGAAAAACAAACACCTTACTTATAGAGCAAAGATAAGAATTACATTTGAGTCTTCCTTAGAAGCTGTGCAAGCAAGAAGAAAGTTGAGTGAAAAGTTTAAAGTGTTGAGAGAAAAAGACCCCACCAACCTAGAATTGTGTAACCGGTGAAATTGTCCTCCAAAAGTGAAGGAGAAATACTTTCTCAAACAAACAAAAATTGAGGGAATTTGTTGTCAGTAATCCTGCCTTATAAGAAATGTTAAGACGTTATTTGCAACATAATGTAAGAAATTCTTTGAAGAAAAGGAAGATAATATAGGTCAGAAACTTGGATCTACTTAAAGAAAGGAAGAGCATGGAAGAAAAAATAACTGAATGTAAAACAAAAACTTTTTTATTCTTAACTGATCTAACAGATAACATGGTGTGGATTGAATGTCCCCCCAAAACTCATTGAAGCTTGACCCCGACTGTGAGGGTGGGAAATCCAATTATGGTATTTGAAGGATGGGGCCTTTAAAAGGTGATTAGATTGTGAGGACTGTGCCCTTGTGAGTGGACTAATGGGCATGGTTCTCATGGCTTTATAAGGAGAGCAAGTGAGAAGGTTAGTTCTCTCTTGTTCCACCCATTTTTCTTGCCAGGTGACACACTAGTCACCACAGGATTCTGAAGAGAGTTCTGACCCAGAAGAAGGCCCTCATCAGATGCATCCTCTGGACTGTGGACTTCCCAGCCTCCAAAACCATGAGAGATAAATTTCAGTTCTTTATAAATTGCCCAATTTCAGGTATTCTGTTATCAGCAACACAAATAAACTAGTACATAGCAGTTTGTTTAAAATAATAATAGCAACAACGTAGTTGATTATATATGCTTATGTATATACATATTATATATACATATATTTATATACTTATGTATGCTTATATATAAATGAAATGAATAACAGCAATAATACAAGAGATGGGAGGAAGGAATTAAGGTTACTATGTAATCATAAGGTACTCACACTACCCATGAAGCAGTATGGTGTTAATTGAAAGACGGCTTGGATTAGTTGGAAATGTATATTGCAAAACTTAGGGCAACTGCTAAAAAAAGTAAAAAAAAAGAAGTATAACAGATATTCTAAGAAAGGAGAGAAAAGAGAATCACATAAAATGCTCAATTAAAACCACAAAGGCAGAAAAAGAGTGGAAGACAAAAATAAGAACAAAGAATAAGGAAAACAAAGAACAGGGGAAACAAAAACAGTAACAAATATGGTAGATATTAATCCATGTATATCAATAACCACTCACTGTCACTGATCTAAATGCACCAATTAAAAGACAGAGATTGTCAGATTGGATCAGAAAACAAGATCTCACTAATGTTGTCTATGAGAATCCCACTTTAAATATAAAGACTTACAAGTTAAAGTAAATAAATAGAGAAAGATATACCTTGCTAACACTAATTAAAAGAAAGTAGGTGTAGCTATATTAATTTCAGACCGATACTTTAAAGTAAGGAAAGTTATCAGGGATAAAGAGGGGCATTACATAATGATAGAGAGGTTAATTCTATAAGAAGATATAACAATCCTTAAAGTGTGTGTGCCTAACAACAGAGGATCATGATATGTGAAGTAAAAACTGATGGAAAGGAGAGGAGACATAGATGAATACATTGTGATAGTTGGAGAATTCAGCACCCCTCTATGAGAAATGCACAGATCCAGCAGGCAGAAAATCAGTGATGACATTGTTGGACGCAACAACATTATCAATGAACTGGATATTATTGACATCTATAAACTGTTTCTTCCAACAGCAGCAGAATACACATTTTTCTCAAGCTCACATGGAATATTCACCAAGATAGACTACATTCTGGACCATAAAACACACCTTGACATATTTAAAAGAATAGAAATCATACAATGTCTGCTCTCAGATCACAATGGAATTAAACTAGAAATCAATAAAAGAAAGATAACTGGGAAATCCCAAAATATGTTGAGGTTAGACCACGCACTTCTAATTAACACATGAATCAAAGAAGAAATCTAAAGAAAAATTAAAAGATACTTTAAACTAAATGAAAATAGAAGCACAATTTATCAAAATTTTGTGGGATGCAGTAAAAGTTTTTAGAGGGAAATTCATGACACTGAATGCATATATTAGAAAAGAAGAACTAAGATCAATACTCTAAGCTCCCACCTCTAGGAAAAGAAGAGCAAATTAAATCCAAAGTAAGCAAAAGAAAAGAAATAATAAAAATTAGAGCAGAAATCAATTAGGTTGAAAGCAGGAAATCAATAGAGATGGTTAATGAAACCAAAGGCTGATCCTTAAAAAAGAAAAATAAAATTGGTAAGTCTCTAGCCAGGCTAACTAAGAAAAAAAGAGAGTGAACACAAATTACTAATACCGGAAATGAAAGAAGAGACATCACTGTAGATCCTATGGCCATTAAAAGGATAATAAAAGCATACTATGAACAACTTTACACCAACAAATTTGATAACCTAAATACAATAAGCCAATTCCTTGGAAGACACATTCTACCAAAACTCACATAAAGAAGAAATAGGCAATCTGAAGAGGCCTATAGCTATTACAGAAATTGAATCAGTCATTAATAACTTTCCAAAAGGAAAGCAGCAACCCTTAATGGGTTCACTGGTGAATTCTACCTAATATTTAAAAAAAATTATACCAATTCTCTACAATTTCTTTCAGAAGAAGGGAGAGGCTGTACTTCCTAACTCATTCTATAAGGCCAGCATCACCCTAGTACTAAAACCACAAAAAGACATCAACAAGTAAACTATTGAACAATATCTCTCATGAACATAGATGCAAAAATCCTCCACAGAATATTAGTAAATGGAGTACAAAACATATAAAAAGAATTATACACCATGACCAAGTGGGATTTTCCCCAAGTATGCAAGGCTAGTTCAACATTTCAAAATCAATTAAGGCAATCCATCACATCAATAGGCAAGACAAAATAAAACAAAACAACAACAACCCCTCCAAAACCACAACCCCCCCAACCCCCCCCCCACATATGACCATGTCAATAGATGCAGAAAAACCTTTTGACAAAATCCAACATTCATTCATGATAAAAAAAACTCTCAGTAAACTAGAAACAGACGGGAACTTCAACTTTGTAAAGAATGGCTACAAAAGACCTACAGCTGACATACTTTATGATTAAAAAAAAACAACAAAAACTAGAATTTCTCCCACTAAGATCAGGAACAAGGCAAGGATGTTCACTTTCACCATCACTTTCCAACATCATACTGAAAATCTTAACTAAGGCAATACGAAAAGGAAAAAAAGGTATAAAAAATAGGAAGAAAGAAATAAAACTGTCTTTGAAGATAAAATGATTGCCTATGTAGAAATTTGAATTGACAAAAAAATTCCTGTACCTAATAAGCACTATAGCAAGGTTTCAGGATACAAGGTTAATACACACAAGTCAATTGCTTTCCTATATTCCAGTAATGAACAAATGGAATTTAAAATTAGAAACACAATACCACTGACATTAGTACTCCAAAAACAAACAACAAAAAAAGAAATATTAGGTATAAATCTAACAAAATATGTACAAGATATATATGATGAAAACTATACTACTCTGATGAAATAAAGAAAACTAAATAAATGGAGAGCTGTTACACTTTCATGGATAGGAAGACTCAATATTGTTAAGATGTCAGTTCTTCCCAACTTAATCTAAAGATTCAGTGCAGTCCCAATAAAAATTCCTGAAAGTTATATTGTAGATATTGAGAAACTGATTCTAAAGTTTATATGAAAAGGCATAATACCCAGAAAAGTCAACACAATTGAAGAACAAAGTTGGAGGACTGATTCTAAAGGACTTCAAGACTCACTATAGAGCTACAGTAATCAAGACAGGGTGGTATCAGTGAAAGGAAAGACAAATAGATCAATAGAACAGAAGAGAGAGTTTAGAAGTAGAACAACACAGATACAGTCAACTGATCTTTGAGAAAGCAGCAAAGGCAATCCAATGGAGAAAGAAAGGATAGTCTTTTCTTTTTTTTTCTTTTATCTATTTATTTATTTTAACTTCTCAATATACATTGTAGTTGATTTTTGTGTCCTTTTACCCATTTCTCTTTACCCCTTCCCTCTTTCCCCTCTATCCCCCCCACTACATCATATCTGTTCACTTGTCTTAACAAGTTCGAGGAATTATTGTGATTGTTGTGTCTTCTTCCCTCCCTACCCTTTATTTGTTTGTGTGTTTATTTATTTATCTTTATCTCCCACAAATAAGTGAGAACATGTGGTATTTCTCTTTCTGTGCCTGACTAGTTTCACTTAATATAATTTTCTCTAAGTCCATCTGTGTTGTTGTGAATGGTAGTATTTAATTCTTTTTTATAGCAGAGTAGTATTCCATTGTGTAGATATACCACATTTTCCATATCCACTCATCTGATAATGGACATTTGGGCTGGTTCCAACTCTTGGCTATTGTAAATAGAGCTGCAATAAACATGGGAGTACAGGTATCCCTTCGGCCTGATGATTTCCATTCTTAGAAGTGGAATCGCTGGGTCATATGGTAGATCTATTTGTAATTGTTTGAAGAAACTCCATACCATTTCCCATAAAGCCTGCACCATTTTGCAGTCCCTCCGACAGTGTATCAGAGCTCCTTTTTCTTGGCAACCTTGCCAGCATTTATCATTCTCTGTCTTTTGGATATTAGCCATCCTAACTGGAGTGAGATGGTATCTCAGACTGGTTTTGATTTGCATTTCCCAAATGCTGAGTTATGTTGAGCATTTTTTCATGTGTCTGTTGGCCATTTGTACATCTTCCTTTGCGAAATGCCTATTCAGCTCCTTTGCCCCTTTATAAATTGGGTTATTTGGTTTTTTTTTTTTTTGCTGTAAAGTTGTTTGAATTTCTTGTATATTCTGGATATTAATCCTTTGTTAGATATATATTTTACAAATATTTTCTCCCATAAAAAAGAATAAAATACTACCATTCGCAACAACATGGATGGATTTAGACAGAGAAAATTATATTAAGTGAAACAAGTCAGGCACAGAAAGAGAAATACCACATGTTCTCACTTATTTGTGGAAGCTAAAAATAAATAAATAAATAAATATCCAAACAAATAAAGGGTGGGCAGGGGAAGAAGACACAACAATCACAACAATTCCTTGAACTTGTTAAGACAAGTGAACAGATATGATGCAGGGGGTGGGGGAGGGAAAGAGGAACGGGTAAAGGGACAGGAAGATCAGCTAAAATGTATACTGAGAAGTTAAAAACAAAAAAGACACTGTTATTTTTTCTTTTATTGCTTGTGCTTTCAGGCTCATGTTCATAAAGTCTGTGCCCAGATCTAGTTCCTGAAGTGTTTCCATTCTGGTGAAGAAGTGGAGAGAAGGGAATGCTCTTACACTGTTGGTGGGACTGTAAATTAGTACAACCACTATGGAAAACAATATGGAGGTTTCTCAAACAACTACAGATAGATCTTCCATATGATCCAGCAATCCCACTGCTGGGTATATAGCCAAAGGAATGGAAATCATCATGTCGAAGGGATACCTGAACTCTCATGTTCATTGCAACTCTGCTCACAATAGCCAAGATATGTAACCAACCTAAATGTCCATTGATGGATGACTAGATAAGGAAAATGTGGTATATATACACCATGGAATACTACTCTGCCATGAAAAAGAATGAAATTCTCCCATTTGCAACATCTTGGATGAGCTTGGAGAAACTTATGTTGAGTGAAATAAGCAAAGCACAGAGGGATAAATACCGCATGTGCTCACTCATAAGTGGGAGTTAAGAGAGAAAGGAAGGAAAGAAAGACCATATGGTGCGTCAGACTTGCAGAGAGAGAGAACATACCTAGGGATACAAAATGGAGTGGGGAAAGGCAGTAGGGAGGGAGGTCAGGGATAATTGGGTGGGGGACATGGGGTATAATCACAATTTGTGGTAATAAGCATGCTGCTAGTATGGATCTGGCCATCATATCTTAGGCACAAGTGGTGACAATTTGCTTTGTACCCCATGAATATTCATAACCAATAAAAATATTAAAAAAAGACACCATTAAGAGGAATAAAAGACAAGCTTCAAACTAAGAGAAAATATTTGCAAATCATATGTCTGGTAAAGGATTTATCCTAAGTATATAAATAACTCTCAAAATTCAGTAGTGAGAAAACAATTTAATAAAAAATGAACCAAAATTTAAACAGCAAGTTCACCAGAAGAGTCATACACTGGCAAATAAGCATAATAACAGACAATAAACATCATTAGTTATTAGGAATAGGTACAAAGAAGCCACTATGAGACACCACTTCATACCCATTAGAATGACTACATTTAAAACAATCAAACAAAAATGATAAACTGATAACACCAAATGCTGGTGAGAAGGGGGAGTAACTGATGCTCTCCAACATTGCTGATGGGGATGCAAAATGGTACAGCTACTCTAAAGCAGTTGGGTAGTTTCTATAAAATTAAACATATGTATTTATCATAAAAGCCTGCAATTGTATACCTGAAGAAATGAAAATTTATGTTCACACAAAACCCCACAAATTATTATAGCAGCTTTATACAATATATAATTTCCAGAACTGAGAACAAACCAGATAAGATTCAGTCAGTCAGCAAGTGGATAAGCAAAGTGTGGTACAGTCACACAATGGATTACTATTAAGCAATAAAAAAGAATGCACTATTAATACATGTAACAACATCGGTGAATCCCAAATACATTATACTAGATGAAAAAATCCAGACTCAAAAGGCTACATACAATATGATTTCCCTTATATGCAATTTTGGAAGAGACAAAATTATAAGGATAGAAATCAATCACTGGTTGACAGGGGTTTGGAATGAGGGAAGAGATTGACTGCAAAGGGGCACCATGACGGAAGTTTTTGGGAGAAAGAACTGCTTTGTATTTTGATCATGACGGTGGTTATAAACTCTGTGCATTTGTCAAAATTCATAGAACTTTACATCAAAATAACTAATTTTACTGTAATGTAAATTTAAGATAAATTAAAAGTTGCTGAAAAACCAATGCAAAACAGAAAAGAAAGGAACTGGATAAAACAGACAATGTAGGGAAAAGAAAACCTTGCTTTGTATAACAGATTTTAAAAAATCACACCAAGGCACATCACTGGAAAATTCAGAACACTGGGGACAAGGAAAAGATCTTAAAATCTCCCAGAGAAATGACATGTCTCACACAGAGACTTGGGCATCAGGAGGGCTTAGAACTTAGCAGCAGCAATACTGGAAATTTAGAAGGCAATGGAGCAAGAAATTCAAAATTCTGAAAGAAATGTATTTCCTACCTAGAAGTCTAGACCCAGTCAAACCATTATTTATGCGTGAGAGGTAGAATAAAGACACTTTTAGGCAAGCAAGTTCTCAAAATATGTATCTCCTATGCACCTCTTCTCAGCAAAATAGAGGAGAATGTATTCTACTGAAAGAAGGGAGTAGACACAGGTTCTGGAAAACAGGGGATCTGCTAGAGGACAAAGGCAAAGGGAATCCCTAGCATAGTCAAAAAGGGGCAACCCAGGATGACAGATATGCACTGGGGTGATGTGACACAAGACCAGATTAGAGCAGGAGGACAAGTGCTCCAAGGAAACTAACTTGATAGAATATTTTGTATGATTGAATTTTTTTTTTTAAGAAGATTTATTCTCTGGCAGAATTTGGAGATGAATTAGTAATAGATTTATAGGGAAGTAGGAAAAGGATTAAAAAAGGAAAACTAAGACAAAAATAACTGCAAGAAAAATTTTAAAAAAGCTAGATACATTGGGCCGAACCTGTGGCTCACTTGGGAGAGTGTGGCGCTGGGAGCGCAGGGTGCGCTCACTGGCTGAGCGTGGTGCGGGCGACTCCAAGCCAAGGGTTATGATCCCCTTACCAGTCACAAAAAAAAAAAAAAAAAAAAAGCTAGATACATTAATAAAGAAAAGGAAACATGGCTTAGCAGTAGGTGATATTTATATAGCTATAACAAATTTTGGAAACCCTGGCTATTTAGCTAACTATGTTTAATATAACTATACAGAGAAGAATAATACAACCATACAGAGAAGATGGGTGGGAGGGGAAGAAATGCATGTGTATATACTTACCTCCCTTTTAGTAACTTAGTATCTAAAACTGAAAAAAATCAAGAAATGGCATAAACGTGGTAGTGAGATGTATGGAGGGGAATAACAAAATAAATAGTGAGTTGAAAAATGATTGCCTTTGGGAAGCGGGAGTTGGTGGAAGGCAGGGAACTGTGGTTTTCTGTGAAACTAATTTATAAAGCTCTACTATTTTTAAAACTGTGCACATGAATATGTTGCAGAGACATAAAATTTAATAATAAAAGGAGAAGTGGATAAAAAGCAATCATGTTTGTGTTAAGCCCTGTCTGATTTTTTTTCGGGTCAGAAATTTCTCTTAGGTCAGGAACTTGTAACCAAATGCTAATTTGTACAGCACTTGGCCTAGTGATCAATATTTTGAAAAAAGAAAAAAAATGATTGGAACGATGCCAAAACTTTAGTATCTTTATTTCAAACTAGTATTTCTTAAACTGCAATAAGTACCTCCAGAAAAGATGAGAAAGCTATTAGCTTGTTAGAGGCAGAAATAACTGAAGATAAGACTTATCTCTGTGTGACAGCTAGGTTTTATTCTGTAACATCAGAAACTTACCTGAACAGAACAGCATCATCTGTTAGAAATTTTGGCAAGTTGGAATCTCTTAAAGCTCTTATCAATACCACATCTTCACTTAGGTCTGGGTTTTCTCTTTTTAAAGATCTAAATTCAAGAGAATATTTTAGATGATATCTCAAGAACCTAAGATTGCATGTGATTTTCCAAACCTGTGGGTCAGGGATTCTGCTTGTAGAAAGCTGTGGAGGGCACCCCCTGCAGATTCCTGCTAGAAGGAGAGGATTGTTTTCCCTTGTGTGCTCAGCATCCGTCTCCGTCACAGCACACAGACAAGTCCTGCACTGGCTACACAGCCTTGAGGAGAATGACAAGGACATCTTCTCACACCTCCACCCTCATCAATCCAGACCTTATCCAACCTGGATTTATAGCTCTGTGAATGCATCATGATGATCCATATCCCTGTGCCTTTCTTTTCTCTCTCCCTGGAATGCCCAGCCCAGCTCTTTTGCCCACTCTCATTTCCCCTTCAAACTCCAGTCCAATTACTCCCTTCTTTAGGAAGCTCCTCTGTCCTCAATCCGCTGCTCAGTGAACCTCAGGTGGGCGCAACCCTAGGGCTTCCCTCTCCTAGGTGACTGCGCATTTGTCTGTCCTGCCCATTGGGCTGTAGTTGCGTTCTGAGTACAAGTGTATCTGAACTTCTTAGTATCCCTAGACCTTAAATGGCAATCCTGTAAAGGGGACACATACTGAATCTGGAAGGTTAAAAGAAAGAACAGGGGGTAGAGAAGGTTAGGGAGATTTGTGCAGAGCCCAGTGAAACAGGAGCCAGGCATCAGGGGCCCTGCAGGTGAAGAATCTGCACCAGTGAGACACGGCCTGAGAGGTGGGACCAGAGAGAAAACAGATTCCTTCAGAGACTCTGGACAAGTCGGAGACTCCAGATATAGTAGTTTCAAGAAGTTATAAAGAGAAAAGTTGAGGCCCCCAAAGAGCTAAGACTTGCTTGACTAGAAACCAGAAGGAAGCTCAGTCTTGGACCATGTCATGAAGACAGAGGTGAAATCTATGACATAAGCCCGAACTGAAAATGGAATGATGAAGTTTCTTTTAACTCTTGAGGGTTTGCCAGTCAATACGTATGGCTGACTTTATTGTACATGCATAACAGTCTGTGTGCCCTTTAAGTCTAGCCATCTTATCCCGCGGCAGAAAAGGCTTTTGCGCACTGAAACCCTATGTATGTGATGAGTTCAGGGGATAAGACTCAGTCCGAGGGCAGTCATGTTAGGACTCACAGTGAAGAACTGTCGTGGGGTGATGGGAGACATCCCATTTTGCTTTGTCACAGGAGAGTCAAAGCAAGAATGATCACAGGAGCAGCTAACATTTACTAACTACTTACTATGCACCACGTGTCATCCTAAGAGCTTTCTGTGGATTATCTACTTAATGATTTTTTATCACATGGTTTGGAATTTTGCTCTTGACCACTTTGGTTTCTTACCCAGCCATGACCAGTACAGACTTCACAGCTCTCATGCCAAAGTCGTAGTGATCCTGCTGAGAGAGCTGTTCACTGCAAAGCTTATACATCTGAGTCATTTTTCTTGCTAATATTTTACTGGATTCAAATCCTTCAGAATACAGAATTACCTAGAATAGAAAAACATAATGCAATGCTTATTATATTGTGATGATAACAATATATTAGCATAATACCAATGTGTTCAAAATCTACATTAGGCATTACACCTGTTCTGGTTGTATCATTTAATAAAGAAATGGAAAGATTGAAGGGAGAAGGGTTTTCTGTGCCACAGGAAGGTGGAAGGCAGAATGTTGGGCAATGATTCTGTTTCCTCTCTATGGATGAAGATGTGGCCTTGGTGACATTTGGCTCAAGGAACAGCAGAGCCCAGTGTTTGAAAATGTTCACATCATGAAGGCTGGACATTATTAAAAGGCCTGAGTGCAAAAGCAACAATTGAGCTACTCCCATCTGAAAGGAATGCCACCCTGGTGGAGAGTATCAGTGATTTCCACCTGTCGCTTTAGATTCCCTGGGAGTCAGGGAAGCTACACAAAGATTTGCAGCTTTTCTCCTACCTTAGGAGGCTACCTTGCTTCTCACAAGTTTCTGCATCCCTAGTTAAATTAATTGGATAATTCCTAGTGTCTTTGACAGTACAGTTGAGATTGGACCCTTCCTTCTATCCAGCATCTGCTCAAAGCACTAGAGTCAGACTCAGAAGCAGGATTTGAAACGATGCAGAGAGTTCTCACTAGTGTCTGTTTTGTTTACTGCTCTACTGCTACTGACCAGCACATTGCTCTGCACATAGTAGGTGATTAAAAAAATCTGCTGACGACAGAACCTGATTCACTCAGTCTCTAATAACAATAGAGATAGCACTCAGAACACTGGATTTTAAAATATGTCCAGTTCATCACTGAGTAATGGAACAATAGAACAAAGCATGAGAAGTGAACTGCATGTTGCACTGGCTGTAAACCAGGTTTTCTTCCAGCCAGCTTGGGACAAGGATCAAGTCATTTCTTATCCCTGTTCACAGAGAAGATCAAGACTGAAGATATTGCCTGCCTTAACTGCTCCCCACCCCGCCATGCCCACAGCAGGTACCGGGGGACCCAGGAGATGCTATAAGCATTATACTAAATATAAGTTGTAATTTTCCCAATGATAGGACTTGGCATGGTCTATTCTATTCGTAAGCAATTACTTTTACTTCATATAGAAGAATATTTAGAATTAGCTGTTATCAAAAGAATTTATTAGCCAAAGTAGTAATCTGTGCTTTCTGAGAAATTCCATTCTAAATAGTGTCTCTTGTTCTCATGTGCAATGCTGAGCACAAGGAGCCTTCTGGAGTCCTGAAAATGCCTTATATTTTGGTCTTGGTGGTCACGCAAATGAATACATGCGTGAGATGTACCCTAATGAGCTGTGTACTTCATTGTATTTAAGTTATATCTCAATTAAAAGTTTCATGAAAAATATGTGTAAAATTTAAATGCATTGATTCTTGGCTAGTATGAAGGAACCAAATCCAGTTTATATAGTAAGATGTTTAGATAGATACAGAAAGAATGAACACAATCATAATGATCGGTGATTACAATTTTTCGATAAGTTGATATACAGACTTAAAAACCAATCTCTGCCCTCCACATTGTGATCAGTGCTGCTTCTACCAACATCACTTGACTCTAATTAAAAATACTGTGCAAAGAGAAGTGAGAATAATACAGTATTTTTAGAACTAATCCAGGTATTTTAATTCCTAGAGATGAACCGATAAACCCCAATGAACTGGTTAATTAAATTCATTGATTCATTCCAGTTTTAGGGCCCTACTATATTCCACATACCATTCTGAGCGTTACGGTTGTAGCGGTAACAAACAAACATGCAGAATGAAACATTCTATGTGATAACAATATCTACATTTAAAAGCAAACAATAAGGTATAACCATTACTTGGATCCATTTACAAAGGAGAGTTTCTACCTTGACAGAATCACATGGCAGATGACTGAAACAAGCCCACAGTCTTGCTGATTTATAATGTACCTCTTACCTCTGCAATCAAGGCGTAGTTTGGAACCATCATCGCAAACGGTCTAAATAGGGCTTTCAAATTGTCTGGCAATTCGGTTCTGCCTGCATATCCAGGATTCATTGTGATGAAGGCTGCACAAGTCATAACCAACTTTATTTCTCGCCCCTCAAACATGAATCTAGAGAGCTGTTTAAAGAGAAAGCTCAAGTTAACACTTCTTTAGACATTTGTGAATTCTTTCACATAATTATTCCTTGAATACAAGACTTATGTAAAAGCATTCAAACGAATTCTACTGAACCCTGCTGTTGGGCAGCAGGGAACTTTTCACTCCCAATTCTGTCCTGCCCATTTCCAATTTCTTCTGGGCTCAGTGTTTCCTGATCTCTGCCTCCTTGCTCCTGTCTTGCCCAAATTTTCTCCTTCCTGGCCCAGTCCTGAAATCTTCCAGACCTCACCATCTTTTGCCAAACCTCCTCAATTCATCTTAGATTTAATGACCACGAAACTTTCTCCACGCCCACTTTCTAGTATTCCCCAAGAAATTCCAATCTAGTCTTAATCCTTGGGTGGTTGAGGCCCCATCCTTATTGTCTTTGGCACCACCTCTTCACTTTTATTCAACAGCACTCATTGGGCACCTATTCCAGGTAAGGTACTATAAATACCAGTGAGGTATTGAGGCACAGAGCCGAGGGAGACACACTCCTGAGCCCTCGAGAAGCTCCCAGGCTGGGTGTCTGCACACAGACCTGGTTGCTGAGATCACACAATGCACCAGATGCTGCAGTGGAGGTGTGTGCAAAGCTGTGGGAGGAGCAAGCAGCCTGCCTGAGACCTGAAGAATAAATAGGGGCATTTTAGGTGGATAAGCAGGGTCAGCCATTCCAGGCAAAAAGAGCAGGAGCAGGAAACAGCACTGCACGTTCAGGGAATGGCCAGCAATTCATTTTGCTAAGGGGCAAAGTTCCAGAGGGAGAGTATAGCCAGGATGGGGCCTGAGCATCAAGAGTCTTGCATGCTAAGCTAAGGAATTAGATTTTGTCCCATAATTGGGGGGTAGCAGAGAACACTTTTAAGCAGAATGATAGGATCAAAGATGGCAGAGGAGAGGTTGGACAAACTATGGACAGGGATACCAGTAAGGAATACTTGTCATTGGGGAGATATTAGAGCTAGAATTAGAGAGGTATAAGTTAGATTAGAGGCATGTAGCAGATAAAATTAACAGGATTTGGTGACAGTTTTGATTCCGGGATTGATAGTAATGGAACAAGCCCAAGGTGAATTTCAGGTTTCTAGTTGGGCCATTGGGTAAAGGTGCTATTAACAGACATGAGGAATACAGGGGCAGACAGGGTGGAGCTGGGGTGCTGTGTCCCAGCCTGGAGGAGAGAAGGCTGCGTGGTGCAGCCACACACAGTCCTGCTGCTGCTACATGGCTGTGGGAACTACCCAAACCTCTCCGCTTCTGTGCTTTAGGTTCTTCATCTATGCCAGGGGTTGTATCCTGCTCCAAGTATCTCATCTGGCCAGTGGGAACTTGAGAAAAAGGTTGGTTAATCTCAGATGTTCTCCTATCTTCCTTTTACCTCACATGGCTGCCATCCAGTTGGCAATGCTTCAATCCTGCCTCTATTCTCTCTGGTCCCTGCCCCGTCACTTCCCATGCAGGATCAGGAAACAACACTTTCTGTTCAGGGTATGACCAGTAATTCACTTTGCTAGAGAGTAAAGTTCCAGAGGGAAAGAATAGCCAGGGCAGGGCCTGAGCATCAAGAATCTTGCACACAAAGCCAATTGCTAGCAAATGATAATGATTCACAAGTTGTGTTATATCTGGGGGTCCTCGCGTTTAATACAAGTCTCCCCAGAATATGTTGGAGGCAAGAGGGAGTGCAGATGAAGGAGCTAAGACTTTAGGATCACATGTATTCATATGTGCATCTTGGTTCTATGGTGTCTATGGAAATATATTCTAACTTCTTTGGATCCTTTTCAACTATAGCTTTGGGAAAATGTGATATAATTCACATAGGTTTGGTGTAAAGATGACTTGTACAATTGAGCAGCTCATTAAAGCTCAATTCATACTTTCTTTTAATTTGTTCTATAATTTGCTTTTTGGCGAAGGTGATAATCAAAATATTTAATGACTCTTTATCGGGGCACCTTCCAATGAGATGGCCCATCTCTAGAGCTGGAGCTGAGTCCAGAGTCCCCTTCCCATGCCGGATGGATGCTTATTGATGGGCTCTGAGTGGGGGGACTGGGGCTCTTCTGAAAGAGGCCAAGGGAGTAGTGGGGGAACCTCGAGGGGCTTGGGGAAGTGACCGTTCTGGTTTGCACAGGCTCAACCCAGTGCTGCTCTTTGGTGATCACATCTCAGAAGGTCAAAAGAGAGTAGTAGGCAACTTGGTTTCATCATTCACTGCCATCAGCTTCTGAATATAAAACTCCTTCTCCAGTGACATGCTCAAAAGGGGCCCAAACACATTTAAGTAACAGGGCCACTTCAGTATTTTCGTCTGACCCACACTCCTTGGATTTTCCAGCCCAGTGAGTTCTGGAGAGCCAAGGTTCCCTCTTTTGTTTCCCCAGCACTAGGCTGAGCCTGGGGGCCAGGGCGAAGGCAGTGGAGCCCAGATGAGCCTAGCAGAGAAGTAAATGTCAAAGGCAAGAACGAGACAGGCGAGGAGGAAAGCAGGAGATGGAGGGCAGAGGGACAGAGTATGGGCGCTTGTGTGCGTCTGTTGGGGGTGAGAAGAACAGAGCTCCTTGAGGGCAGGGACTGAGTCTCACAGTCTCCGCATCTCCAGGTCCCAGCACAGCACAGAGTCTGACATACAGTTGCTTCTCTGTGTTGTCTGCACGAAGACTTAATTCACCCAAGTAAGTCCTGCTGGTGTTGTACTCACTAGTTACACTGAAAATATGGACCAGACAGGCTAAAGTTAGCACCGTCCTTCCTAAAATGCAACTTGCTGTGAGTTAATTGTAAACTTCAGAAAGGCTACCTTGATAGCCATTGCCTGAAGCCTTACCTTTGCAGCTTTGGCATTCCTGATGGTAATGAGTTGCTGTGCGATGACTGACAAAACTTCTATGTCAATGCGATTAAATTCATCAAAGCAGCACCAGGCCCCTGACTGTGCCAAGCCACTGAAGAAGCGTCCCATCATCTGAAAGCAAAATAAAGGTATTCAACTCTGTGTTGCATAGTTCAGCTCCTTCAAAAGTTAAATTTTGAGCTGGAATATTACAGAGAATAGAGGTGGTATCTGTAAATAAACAATAGTTTTATGTAAATACTGGGCTATGTCAGAAGTAAGTACATTTCTATAAGAAAAAATATCTTTTTGCTTCTCTCTAAGAGATCTGAATCTAATTTTTATTTTAAATAAAATGACAATCTGGCCAATTTTCTTTCTTTTTCATAACTGCCACTCACCTCTGTGGATATTTGACAGGTTCTCAAAGAATCTAACACACAGAACAGACAAACTTAAGGATCTAAAACAGTTGAAAACTTTTACTAATGGAAGCTTTCATTGTCTTTACAAGGTGCTCTAGATGATAGACAGTACACAAAAACAGCTGAGCAGAAGGCATAACCACACAGCTTAAGGGAGTGGTCCCTAATTTCTTCTATAGTAGAATCCTTATGGTGAAGGGAGATGAATACATACCTATGGCCATCTGAAGTGTACAACTTCTCTGGAGACCTGAGTTTTTGATTAAGCATTTATAGAAATATTGCATTATACTATATATCTATCTCTTTAAAAATAGAGCTAATGCTTTTTCTCTTTTTTTTCCTGACTGGTAAGGGGATCGCAACCCTCGGCATGGTGTTGTCTGCACCACGCTCAGCCAGTGAGCGCACCGGCCATCCCTGTGTAGAATCCGAACCTGCGGCCTAGTGCTGCACTCTCCCGAGTGAGCCACGGGGCCGGCACGGTTTTTCTGTTTCAAGGTGGTCAACTGGGCATACACTCACCTCCCCTTCCTCCAATTCCCATGAATCACAGAAAGACAGATCTGGGTGTGTGTCTCTCTCCATTTCTGTGTCTATACTTGGGAAAACCCTGACTGTACCCCCTTCTTTTGGGTACAGCCACTGTACCGAAAAAACTTACCATGAATTATTGCCTCTTACATATTTCATTTTCTTTTTTATTTTTTAAGATGACCAGTAAGGGGATCCTAGCCCTTAACTTGGTGTTGTCAGCACCACACTCTCCCAAGTGAGCCAACCAGCCATCCCTATATAGGGATCCGAACCTGTGGCCTTGGTGTTATCAGCACCACACTCTCCCAAGTGAGCCACGGGCTGGCCCCATATTTCATTTTCAATACACAATTCCCTGGACTGCTCATTTCCTTCTGTAGGCTTATTTCTTGTTCCTAGGTTTCCATGTTGTTCTATCTTACATCTCATCTCACTCCCTATTACTTACTGACAGGTACAGATTTTTAAATTTTTCCACCATTTGACAAATCTTCCCCTGGCCTGGATTCTTACCTGGACTACCCATACCACCATGTGTTGGCTCTTCTCCCTTGCTCTATTTCATTTTAATCATTCTTTACCCCACTTCTTTTCCATTGCTTGTCATCACTCCTTATTTTGTTATGTCATATCACAAATAGAGAAAGACACATTAAACACTTAACATTGGCATCCACATGCAGGGACTGTACCTTGTAGTCCAAGCCATCAGAACAGTTAAAGACCACACACTGGATGGCAAGCGCTTTTGCTAGGTCTTTGGTAGTCTCTGTTTTCCCAGTGCCAGCAGGACCAGCTGGTGCACCCCCGAGGTCGAGCTGCAAAGCCCCCATGAGGCAAAGATAGCAGCGATCCTGAAGAAATCAATACATTGTCATAAAGGGAGCTGACTCTAGCCACAAATTCATAAGTCTTTTCCTTTCTATAGGAGGAGGGTCATTATTTTCCATGAAAGGTATGATAGCAATTGAAATATACGCAAAGATCCATGTACATAAAATCAATGCTTTTCAAAGATGTATTCATAGCAAATCCTTTCAAAAGTTAATGTTAGATGAAGGTTTTCAATACTGCTTTGATTAAAAAAAGCACTCTTGTGTCAATATTAACCTAGCTGATCAGTAACTTACTGTGAGAGGAGTAATAACCAATCTTGGGCATGCACCCAAATATTCATAGCCATAAGTGTACTGAGAGAGCGCCATTCTAGCCACACAATTATCCAGGTCTATGTACCAATAATAGCGCAGTTGTCTCTGCCAGTCAAAGGATTCAACTGTCTCTACCTACATAAGTGATATAAATGGTAGATGTTAGATACATTAATTTCAGAAAGAAGTACATGATTTTACTTAAACAAAACATTTACCTTGGCTTGAACAAGTTCAGTGACTATATCTCTTGCATGCACATCAATAGTAATCAATGCAGTTAGGATGTTTCTATGTAATTTAGGAAGACTTCCTCTAACTATTGCAGCCAGGGCATTTAATCTCTACAAATAAAAAAAAAATGTAGTAGTGATTTTTCCAACATCAGCTTGCATATATATATCTTTTTACTACTAAATTTGGAATAGACATTTGTTATAATCATCTAATTTTAAGAATCTATAATTCTATGACTAAATAGTAAATAACTTTTTTGTCATTATTTATTTACAACTGAAACATAATTGGTAATACATATTAGTGGGGTACAGAGTTGACTATCAATACTTGTGTATAATACATGATGATCAAATCAGGATAATTAGCATACTCATCATTACAATACGTAATCAGTCTTTGTGTCCATTTATTGAATTCTCGCTGACCTCTCCCCTCCCCTTTTCCATCTCTAGTAACCACAGTTCTTTAAGTTATTTAATTTCCAGAAGACTTCTATGAAGTATATACTACCTTTACCCCCATTTTACATTTGAGGAAACTGAAGTCTGAGAGGGTAAGTAAATTGACGGCAGTTACACAGTTATGAAGTGGCAGCAATGAGATCTGAGTAGACATTTGCTTTGAGGAAAGCACATGTTAACTACTACGTGAAGATGTCGCTAGACATTTTTCTCCCTAAAAATTAAATGTGGTTAAAGGAGATGCTTCTCATTTTCAGGACTATTTTTTTTCCATTGATAATCTGAAAACCTGCATGTTTTAATCAAGCCAATGACCAATTAAATAAGAATGTCTTTGGAAAGATTTATCTCCTGATTTTCACTTAAATGGTTAAATCTTTTTCACAGAAGAGCAGTGCCTCTGAGATCCTTGCTGCACTGTGCTGAATTTTCTCTTGGGCTAACCCTGATCAGGGACCACGTCTACAAAGAAGTCAATAGAACTTTCTTTGGGAGTCATTTTTCTTTTCTGGGGCTTCAGAGATGAAATTCCACTGAGGACATTTATGACAGTTTTTCTCTTATTTCAAGGAAGTTTTTCTCTCTTTTTTCTGTTTTAGTTGTAAATCTTTAAAAATGCAGTTTTGCTTGGAATCTTGTTTGGAAGTGGAATTGAATTTAGAGTTAAAGCTTAGGCCTAGATCCTTATCAGACATATCATTTGCAAATACTTTCCCTTGTCTCTAGGTTGCCTTTTTTACTCTCTTGATTGTTTCCTTTGCTGTGCAGAAGTGTTTTAGTTTGATGAAATCCCACTTGTCTATTTTTGCTTTTGTTGCTTGTGCTTTTGGTGTTATATCCAAGAAATCAATGTCAAGGCCAATGTCATGAAGGTTTTCCTCTATTTTTTTCCAATAATCTTACAGTTTCAGGTCTTATGTTTAAATCCCTAATCTATTTTGAATTGATTTTGTGTATGGTGTAAGATAAGGGTCTAATTTCTCCTACAACTCAATAGTCAAAAAAAACAAAAGATCTGATTAAACAATAGGCAAAGGACTTGAATAGACCTTTCTCTGAAGAAGACACACAAATGGCCAACAGGTATATGAAAAGGTGCTCAACATCACTAGACATCAGTAAAATGCAAATCAGAACCGTAATGAAATGTCACCTCACACATTTAGGATGGCTGTTATAAAAACAATACAAAAGATAAGCAAGTGTTGGTGAGAATGTGGAGAAAAGAGAATCCTTGCACACTGTTGATGGAAATGTAAAACGGTGCAGCCACTATGGAAAACAGCATGGTGGGTCCTCAAAAAATTAAAAAGGGAGCTACCATATGACCCAGCGATCCCACCTCTGGGAACATATACAAAAGAATTAAAATCAGGATCTTGAGGAAATATCTGCACTCCTATGTTTATTGCAGCATTAGTCACAATAGCCAAGATGTGGAAACAACCTAAATGTCTATCAACAGATGAATGAATGAAAAACATGTGGTATATACATACAATGGAATATTATTCTGTCTTAAGAAAGAAGGAAATCCTATTATATATGGCAACATGGATGAATCTGGAGGACATTAAGCTGAGTGAAGTAAGCTAGTCACAGAAGGACAAGCCCTGCATTATTCCACTTGTATGAGTTATCTAAAATAGTTAAACCCAAGGGCTGACTTAGCTCAGTTGGTAGAGTGTGGTGCTGACAACATCAAGGTCAAGGGTTTGGGTCCCTGTACGGGCAAGCTGTCAAAAAAAAAAAAAAAAAAAAAAAAAAAAGCCAAACTCATAGAAACAGTAGAATGGTGGGTTTCCAGGTGCTGGGGAAAGAGGGAGATGGGGAATTGCTGTCAATAGTATAAGGGGAGAGTTGTGCAAGATAAATAGGTTCTGGAGATCTGCTGTACAGCATTGTGCCTATAGTTAACAATACTGTATTGTGGACTTAAAAATTTGTTAAGGGGGTAGATTAGGCTTAGCTATAAAATAGCATTTCCCAGCTACAGCTAAAAGGTTCTTATAGAATGGTATTTAGATTCATTCAATTATTTATTGTTTTACTGATAGCTGCCTGACAGTTCTATAAGAAGCAGAAAAGTACGTGTTGAGCCTAGAAATAGAAATGACATAGATCCTGAGGTTTTCCTGCATTAAACTTCCATGAAAGGTATCTAAGACCTAATAAATATAATTTCTCCTTAAATGTTGCAAATCATTATAACTGTGATGTTTTCCTCTTGAATTGTTTTTCCTTCTGTTTTTATAAGTATTCATATAAATGCTAGACAAATACCAAGATAGTATCCCTAAGAGAAGTTGAACACAAATGGTTTTAGTGAGAACCTCAAAGCTTCGTAAGTCATGTCAGGGCATTAGAATTTCTGAAATAAAGTGAATTTGCATTAACAATGTTAACAAAAACCACTGAGACCATTCTGCATAGCAATATGTTCAACATATCTCTGTTAAAGATCTTACCTCAAAATTTACTTTTTCGAAAGCTTCCAGGGCCTCTACATGATTACTGTCTTCTCTTTCCAGACACTCAGTCAAATCACGGCACCACATAATTTGAGAAACGGTCAGGATAACCTGCAAGAAAACATCTTTCTTAAGTGTGTGATGCATCTCACCAAAAAAGGATTCAGAGATGGAAACAACGGGTGTGAGTTACTTGGGAAGGATGCCCAGCAATCACCCATTCCGTCCTCGGTTTCCCCTGATAGTCAGCAATGGCAGCTTTGCACAGGCGACGCAGGGACGTGAACATAGCTTCTTCCACTCTACCAAGCCATTCCTCGACATTGCCTCGGGCCTTGAGGCCTTTTCCCAAGCTAACCTAGAAGGTAATCAGAGCAACAATAAAATGGCTCATTAGGACCTGTAAGCTGTACATCCTCAGTATTTCCCTAACAAAACCCTGAGCTATGTAAATGCTGAAGCCTTCCCACAAATACTAGAACTTTCTATTGATATCCCATTATAAATCTCTCTTCTGCAGCCTCCTTGACTTATTTTATTTTACTGCTTCTGCTTGAGGCCAACTCCCTGGAAGAGGAGTGTATATGCACTACATGAATTTCTTTACTTATTTTCATTTTCCTACTCTCTACTACCTGATTTTTGCCCCCAACCACTCCTCTAAACCTATTCTCGTTAAGGTTGCCCACGTCTTCCCAGCTGAAAAGTCCAATTGCTCGACTGAGAGTCCAGTTGAGACTTTTCAGTCCTTCTCATTTTCAGATTTTGGACTTCCCGTGACTTGAGTGTCCTGCTTGTTTTGGTCTCCTTCAGCTGTTCTTCTTCTACCCTCTCTTTAAATTTCGTGTTTTCTTAAGATCCTATTCTTGGTCTTCCTCTCTCTCTTCTTCTGCCCCAGTGATGAGCAAATTCTTTTGCAAGAGGATCAATTCAGGACACACCAAAAAGGTTAATGGGTTCCTGCTACAGCACTGTGCTATGACTGGACCCATTCCCTCAACACTTCCCTGTGCAGTTTCTCTGTCTGGAATGACCTACCTTCCATGCCAACGTGCCAGATGCTCCTATCCACGACTCTGTGTGTGTGTGAATGTGGGACTCTTGACTCTGTGTGTGTGTGCATTTTAATTGTTTGACTATTTCTCCACTAGACTTTGAGTTCTTTGAAGGCAAGAATTTTATCTTGGTTATCGTCAAAGCTGCTGAGCCAGTAGAGTACCTGATGTACTTAGCATGAGAATGAATAGTCTTCTACCCCGAACCCTGGAAGAATAAAAACTATAAACAAAAGGCACCTCACCCTTTCTCCTTCTGGTGAGAGCATGGCTAAAATATCATTACTATAAACCTTTTCTGGCTCTCCATCAATACCAGGAATTTTTCCTTCAGCAGGAGGCATGAGAGCAAATTCGAGCTTTGAAATGGAGTCGAAGCATTTCCTTAAATGTGGCTGCACAGCTTGTGGATTTCGTGTCTGGGCTAAAATCTCCAGAAGTTCATCATTTGACAAGAAGTAAAATCTGGATTAAAGAAAATTCTTAAAATATAACTTGAAATTGAAGGGAAACCTTAGATAAACATAAAAGATAAATTCAGTAGCCAAATCTCTTCCCCATCCACCAACTTCCTGGACCTCCAATTATACTGATCCTGGGTTTCTGGGCAGGCCTCATGTCTCTAAATACAATTCCTGTGATTAGTGATGATGCATCTCAAACAACTAGAATTAGTGGTTAGCACATAAAAGATAGGCATTTTTCATAAAAATTGTAAAACATACTAGTTCTTGCTATGATACTGATTTGTTCACATTTGTCTTACTTGGCTTTGAGCTCTTAGAGTGAAGATATATTATTTGTTTTCCCTAGCATCTAGCCTAAGACCTCACACATACCAGGTATTCAATACATCATTTGTTGAACAGACAATAGATGAATAGGTGTTTGCAGGAACCTTAGATGGTTCTGTGAATGTGCACTGTTCCATCTCCTGACCCAAAGGCACATGCTATTCCCTGAAGCACGTGCTACTGTGAAAAGTGGCAGAATATGACAACACATCATTTCCAACTACATGAGGTTATACCTATGTAGAAATAAAACGTTTTGTTTATATTTCAGTATCATTACCAGCAAGATGGGAAAATGAAATTGTGAACATATAGAATACTATTTTGATATAGATCAGGGGTTGGTAAATTACAACCCACAGGCCAAGTTGGCCTGCCACCTGTTTTTGTAAATAGAGTTTTATTGTCATCCAGCAATGCAGACATACTGTCTATAGCTTCTTTTCTGCTATAATAGCAGAGCCAAATAGTTGCAACAGAGACTATATGGCCTGCAAAGCCTAAAATGTTTACTATGTGGTCTTTTTTTTAAAAAATTGCTGATCCCTGATCTAGATAAGTAAAAATATTCTTCTAAATGTCAGCCTTAATGTAATATGGTTTCTGTGTTATGTTTAATCTCTCCAAATCACTCTAAAGTAATTTGATTTATTATCTCAACTGACTATCCTAGTTCATTATAAAATATGTTAGAGAAATTAACTATTGAAGACAGTGGTTTTTAAACCTTTTCCTCCCCAAACAACAAGGGTCTTTTTACTGCTGTCACCCTTCCTAACTCTCATGTTTTGAAGAACTAAGCATAGACACCAGTATTTAGTAAATGCCTTAGACTGTTGGTTGTCCATTTAGCAGTATCCCTGCATCAGGGAGGAGCTGGAATGACCTCTCTCAGAATCTCTTTCCAGTAACATTTCAGATTAGACTCTGCCCATGAGATGCTCTTCTATGAGGCTGAGAAGGTGGAAGGGAAACAGAAGCCCCTGTTCTCCCACTGGAGCCTGGATGAACTAAAGGGGGTGAGATTTTGTTGTTGGTTTTTAGTTGCTCTCCTGACAATCACCCTCTTATTTGTTGCAGGGAGCTGAGACCTTGGTGTCACTTCCCTGAGAGCTTTGCTTGCATTCCCAGATTTCCTCAAAGTGGCCCTCAGCTTTTCCCTTCTCCTGCCTCTAGCACCTGTGAAAACCTGTAATTACCCATAAAAAACTTTTGTCCTAAATATCTAGAGTGGCTTCTGTGTTTCTGACCAAACCTTGCCCAAGTAATGTAACTAGATGTTAAAATGTTAACTTTTTCAGTCTCAATTTTGGCTGGAGCTGTAGGACCAGAGTTTCCATTTACTCCTACATTTCACAACGAGATGCCAGGTCACTTGGGACCGACTGGCAATGAGATGAGTGAAGACTCTAGAGCCCTCCCTCACTCGAGGGTACAAAAGTGTTAAGGCTGGAGAGCTGGACATAGGAAGGTTTTCTGAAGAGACATGTGCTAAGGGTTCCCTCTACCCCCATGAGGAAGAGCGGGCATCACTCTCCTCAAGCCTAGGCATCTTGGAGAGCTTAATATGTGTCCCCACCAATTAACCTAAAGAAAACTGCTCAGGTGACACAGGTCTCTAACTTTTCACACACACATCTGTGGACACATGCACACATGCATGTAAGACTATGCTGGGATCAAGGATCCTTCCAGCACCTTTCTTACCCACTTAAATCTTTACCAAATACTGTATCTTCATTCTTGAGACCTACACTCTCCAATCAAGATACTGCCTGGATTTTCATTATCGTACATCTTTCTTGTTTCCCTCTCTGGTTCCCTGATTGCTATTCTTAACTAACTAAAAAACATCTTAGTTTGCTTTATAAACTTACCTTGGGAAGATAACTCGTTTTGACTCTAAATATGCCTCTAGACACTTCTGAATTTGGTCAAGTAATGCATTATTATTTTGGAAAGTCTCCAGAAGCCCTGTTCATTGAAAAAAAAAAGTATTGGTAAAATTAAATATGCCTCTAGACACTTCTGAATTTGGTCAAGTAATGCATTATTATTTTGGAAAGTCTCTAGAAGCCCTGTTCATTGAAAAAAAAAAAAAGTATTGGTAAAATCGTGTTAAAATAAACAGAGACTATAATTTTAAATGGAAGTAAAATACAATATTAACATTTAAAAAGCCTTGGTTTTATTTGACAGAGGAATGATCTAATAAAACTTAAGGGAATTGACTAAGAATTTTAACTATTACTTTTAATAACACTGCTTTTAATATTAATTTTAATATTTACCATGTATGACCAAGTAGATTTAATTTGAAATATTTTTAGCTGGCATCCCCTGATTTTGGAGGGCTAGGAGTGCACAAACCAAAGCCAGACTGTAGCCTTCCCTTTGACCTCCAAACAAAGCCAGTCTCTAGACCCTCCCCATCCTCTGTCACTTTCTTATGTGTGCCTTTTCTGTATCCCCTGCCACCTTTAAATGCTGAAATTATGGTAATGAGATACTATTTTTTCATCTCTAAACTATAGCTCCTTAAGGAACAAGATCCATGTTTCATTTTTCTTTGTAGATTGGTGCCTATCACAGTGGCTGGCTTTCCTGCCTGCCTAGGAATCACATGCAAAGCCTTTACCATGGCCTCCAAAGCTCTGTGTAATCAATGACCCTATCCAAGGCCCAGCCCCAGCCCCTCAGCCAGGCACACTCATCCTCGTGCACTCCA